>NW_027533256.1:2209498-2217899 GCF_008692635.1 Crocuta crocuta
CTAAAGAAATCATCAGCACGGAGCCCTTAACACAAGCCGGCGTCTCAGAAGGGCTCTGTGCATAATCATTCAGATTAAGCCTTGCACTGCAGCGCGGGCTCTGGACCCTGCTCGCTAAGTGACTTTATGCAGATTGCTTCTCTTCTCCAAGCTTGGGGTCCAGGAGATCTAGAATCCGGGTCTCCTGGCTAGAGAGGCAGCAGTTGTCTCCATGGCAACCCAGCTGCCTCTCGGGGGACCATCTGGATCACATCACCCTGGCAAGGTGCTGCCCAGGCAATCAGGTGTTCATGTTCCGCAGTGGAGGCTCTGCAAGGTGGTAATTCCCCTCGCTGGGGACAAGGCCGTGGCCAGGCAGCGGCTGGAAGGAAGCATGGCACCTTGGCCGCACCTGCTGCCCTTGCTCTTCCTGCTTCCAGAGAGAAACACACCTCAGAGCTTGGAAACTCAGGCCAATGACTTTCCTTGGAGAGCTGTTAACAGTTGCTCCTTTATATTCCTAGGTACGTTTCCTGGCTTGTCCAGGCTGGCCGGGTGGGAAATGCTGCCTGGGGCTGGACTCCTGTAGAGAATTCCAAAGGACCCAGTCTCACCTGTTTGGGATGAAGACTACTATTGTCTTCTGGCAGGAAGCAGGAGTATTGGGAGGGAGGAGTGAAATGAAGAGCCTGCCTTTCAAACAGGCACATAATTATGACAACAGAAACTCGGTGCAACCTATAAACGAAATTCACCCCTTCAACAAAGGGCATGCGCGCTTGTTAGATGCAGACTTTGTGATTAGCACTTGGGTAACCCTGGAAATTGTACCCTCAAGGAGCTTACAGACCCTAGTGCTCAGGAAGAGGACAGTGTCAATAGACCTGCATCAGTAGGGGGTGAAGCTGAAATGGGGTGATGTGGGACCCACTGGGGCCAGTCCCTTCCAGCGGGCAGCTCCCAACCCAGATGGGATCGGACAGTTCAGAGATGGTGCTCTGCTATCGCTTCACGTCACTGAGCCCCTTGACTTTTTTTTTCTTTTTAAAAAGTTTTTATGTTTAATTTATTTCTGAGACAGAGAGACAGAGCATGATGGGGAAGGAGCAGAGAGACAGAGATATACAGAATCCCAATCAGGCTCCAGGCTCTGAGCTGTCAACACAGAGCCCAACGTGGGGCTCAAACCCACGAGCGTGAGATCATGCCCTGAGCCAAGGTCGGAGTCTTAACGGAGGCCTTAACTGAGCCACCCAGGCACCCCGCCCCTTTACTCTTAAAACAGCCCATGAGGCAGAGTTCTATCCCCTTTTCCACTTGGGGAAACTGAGGCTCAGAGAGTGAAGTGCATGCCCAGGGTCACAGAGCCGGGCAGTGGCTGGGCAGAGATCAGAACTGGGGGGCCCTCTGCCTCCTCAGGGCACCCTTTTGGGGGGGTCGCTGCTCTCCTGGTGGGGTGCCCAGAGAGGCTCCATTTCCTAGATGTCTGAGGCTTCCCTCTAAGCTGAGCAAAACAGTCCTCTGCCTCTGTCTTTTCTCCCTCTCTCTCTCTCCCTTTCTCTTCCCCACCTCCCTTCCACTCCCCTCCCTCCCTCCTTTCCCTGTCTCCTTCTCCCCCACTCTCCCTGACTGTCTTTCTCCCCTCTCCTTTCCTCCCTCTCCCTCCCTCTCCCTCTCTCCTTCATTTCCTTTGTCTCCCCTTTCCCCTTGGGACCGCAGCTCCATGCGCCACTGGGCGGGCTGCAGCTCAGCCCTGCCCTGGAGTCACCTGCAAGCTCTGGGTCCACAGGTGCACCGCCCAGGTCCTGCCCCCACCCAGCCCTACGCTGCGCCCCCAGAAAGGCCCGCTGCTGGGTAGGGCTGCCCCCCCCACATACCCTCCACTGAGGAAGTGACATAATTGCCTGTATTCCCATTTCCTCCAGGCTCCCCACTCTCAGATGTGCGCCCCAGATGTTTAGACTCACTTCCTCCCAATTAAGCGTCTGCTGGGAGGCTGGGAGGCCAGGAGGCAAGGGCTGGTGTGTGTGCGCTCTCACTCTCGAGCAAGGGCTTGGAAGGGAGAAAATGGGAACCCACCCTCCTGGGGACAGACGGGAACTGGCTTGCTCCTGAGCTCCGTGGGGAAGCTGAGCGGCTGGGAAGTGCAGCCAGATGCCCCTTAGCTTGGCTGCCAGCCCAGCCGCTGTGAAAGCGCTGGCCCCTCGGCGGTCTCCGGGGGAAGATCTTCTAGTGCCCAGCCCCTGGGGACAGGCCTCCCTTGTCTGTTCATCTCCTCCCTCATAAAGAAAGAGGAGGAGAAGGGTGCTGCCCCCTGGAAGGAGCAAGGTCAGGGAGTGGGCAGGTGACCCCACACACTGGGTCTGTTTCCTCTGAGGCACTGGTGCCCTTTGTTTGGCCAAGCTTGGGCTACAGGGGCTGGTCCCAGGCCCCCTCCTTGTGCAGAAAAGGCTGCCTCAGCTCCGTATCACTCTTGCACGTCCACACGGCCGGGAGTCATACAAAGAACAGTGGCATCCAGACAGAAGATATAAAGTGGGTCTGGGGACCAGAGAACCCAGTGCCCCCAGTGGAGCAGCTACCCATAGGGACTGCCTGAGACCGTGAGAGACACAGCCCAGAACTACAGGGCTTCTCCAGTCCTATGAGAAATCTGAGGTTTCTAATGTTGAGCCACCCCTTCCCAGTGCTGGCCAGTCTGGCTGTGACTGATGACTGGCTCTCCAGTGGCTAATGGAAGCATGGGACTTAAGGCCTTGGGGACCAAGACCAGGACAGATGGACCCATGACTCATGGAAGGAAGTAGAGTCAGCCCGCAGAGTCTGTGGGACTGGGTCACCTTCATGGAATACAGAAAGGGGTCTCAGGCCATGTCAGCAGGGAAGGGTCCTGAGGACACCTGCACGGGGCTGAGGGTGGGAAGACGGGCCACCGTGAGGCCTAGAAATCACCCATATGGTAAGTATCCAACATGGAGGTAGGCCACCCTTGGGCTTGCATCCTGCTCCCCTTGCCTTCATGCTGTGTCACTTCAGGTAACTGGCACAACCTCTCTGAGCCTCAGCTGTGGCGTCAGGAAATGGAGCTAACACACCTCCCTGGCAAAGTTGCATTAGATGGGACGATGTAGGGGAAGCTGTGCCCGGGTGTCGTGAAAACTTGGTGTCCCTTTGCTACCTCCCAGTAACAGGCAAAACAGGTGGGTGGTAGCGCCCTTCCCATCCAAAACGCAGTCGTGAGAGGAAGAAAGCTGGGTCGGGGAGGAGGAAACTGGACACTGTGAGTCGGACAGGAAAGGGGAAGCAGGCAAATAGTACCCTTTGGAGAACATGAGGTATATAATAATCAGGAAGAAGTATAAATAGTGAAAGGTCTGTAGCAGCATTGTTTTTACTTCTGCTGTTACTCTCTGACGATATGATATTTACCACCTAATGCTCTTTTCATTACTGCTACTAGTACTATTACTCCCATAGCAGCTGCATTGCTGCTAATACTACCAGTATCGATACTACCATGCTAAGCCTCTAATGCTATCAGTTTCTCCTACTAACCAGCTGAAGAGTTCACTTGTATTGAGTCCTTAGATGTTCTAGACACTGAACAAAATATTGCACATACCTTCTCTCGCCTCCACAAAAATACTGAGAAGAAACTGAGACTCAGAGTGGCTAATGACTTGCTCAAGGCCACCCGGCCAGCAAGTGACAGAGCCAGAATTTAGACTCGGGAGGTCCCACTCCAGACCTGCACACTCGGGTACCAGGGCAGATGCCTTCCAGAAGGAGGAGGAAGGACGCTTGATGAGCCCAGGGTCCTGGATGAATGGAGGCCTGGTGCATCTCCGGGCAGGGCTGCCTTGTGAACGAGCCCAGTGAGAGCTGCCTTTGTGGAAAAGTCTAATAATGTCTCTCTTGCCTTGTTTCATGAAACCTGAAATTCCAGCTGAAGTCCAACTGCTTTTCTTTGGTTCTAAGCGCTTGCCCCTCTGTAGATTAGCCTTGTCCATTCGCTCTGTCATTTGAGGACCCCAGTGAGGGGCATTGAGGCCAGGTCCCAGACGCGGACAGGCCTGACTTCCAGTTGTGGCTTTGTTTGTAAGCTGGGTGGCCCTGAGCCGGTCCCTTCACCACAGAGCCTCACAGAGTGTCCTGTCCCTCCGCCCCAGAGGCTGTGTCTGCCCTGCAGGCATCCACGAAGCATCCTTGTGACTCAGGGACACCTAGTAGAGCCCCAGGTGCAATACTGTTTGCAGATGAGACCCTCCCCCGCTCCCCCCTGCCACCACCATTCCCAAGGCCTAGGTCAGTGATGGCAAGAAACTAACACACTGTGTCTGGAAAAGACCTGGAAATTAGAGGTTTTTCAGCCATGCATTCAGCAAATATTTATTGGGCCCCACAGCATCCAGGTCCTGTGCAGGATGGCTGGACACAGTGCGAGTAAGGTGGCTGTGGTCCCTGCCCTCTGAGAAACTCAAGCCTTGGTAGAGAGGACAGACCTGGAATAAACACCCCCCCCCCCCCCCCAGTGATGATGTCACTGTGATCGGTTCTACAGAGAACAGCCTGGAGGCTTTCTTGAGGAAACGACCCTACCGGGAAGGAGAAGATCTTCCCAGAGAGGAGAGCAGAGAAGGGCATTTCAGACAGAGGGAACAGCATTTGCGAAGGCCCCAGGTTCAGAAGGAATGTGGGTTCACGTCCCCTTTCTGCCTTTTTGGACTTGGTGTTCTCTGCACGAGATGCTTCCGAGCCTCAGTTTCCTCACCTGTAGAATGGGAACAACGCTGCCTGCCTCCCATGGTTCTGAGCAACTGAGAGATTAGGGAGTATGAAGATGCTGGTATCTAGCACCGCTTCCCTGAATGCCTACAGAATCCAGAGGCTGCCCCTTGGCTCCTGGTTTCCAACCACCCCCCGACACCCGAGGCCTCTGTCAGTACTGGTTGTTCCTCAGCGCAATTAGGTAATTAGGCCAAATTCAATTACACACCACACTCCCAGGTCTGTCTGGGGCCCGAGGGAGGCGTGGGCTCCCCTTGCTGAGGGGGAGCAGCGGAAACACTGGCTTGGTTCCCAGGACTGTGCCTTACTACCGTGTATCCCAGAATACTGACTGCATCCCAAATGGGGAAACTAAGTCAGGGAAAAGGCAGTGCTGTTTGGCCTCAAACTGTAGCATCCCCAGGGCTGAGATCCCTGGGCTGACTTCTTTTCCCTCCAGAGGCACCCTAGTTCAGGCTGCTGGCCCATGGCTTGCCCTGCCTTTCAGATTCATCAGTGGTCCAGGCTCCTCCTGCTCCTGGGTGGGCCCCCAGTTTGGTGGGAGGGTAGGGTTCAGTGTCTGCCACTCCTAGATTTGTGGCAGTTTCCCCGCCCAGCTACAGGCTTCCACCCAGTCATTACTCAACGCTTTGTTTGGCATGTGGGTTTTTGCAGTGAGCCTGCCTACTACCTCCAGTAAAGCTGGGCAATGGGGCGCCTGGGTGGCTCAGTCGGTTAAGCGTCTGGCTTCGGCTCAGGTCATAATCTCGCGGTTTGTGAGTTTGAGCCCCGTGTGGGACTCTGCGCTGACAGCTCAGAGCCTGGAGCCTGTTCCGATTCTGTGTCTCCCTCTCTCTGCCCCTCCCCTGCTCGTGCTCTGTTTCTCCCTCTCTCTCTCAGAAATCGATAAACATTTAAAAAAATTTTTTTAATTAAAAAAAAAGCTGGGCAAGTCAGGGTTTATAAGTACCTTTAAGGGACTCGCTGGAGGCATCTAGACCAGAGCAACCGAGGTCAAGGGTAGCAAAAGGGCCTTCCCAGAGACCATGCATGAGACTTCCAGGGCTTTGAATATCAGTCTAGGAAGCCCAAACTTGAACTTGATCCTGGTAACACTGGAGAGCCAGGGAAGGGTTTAGACAAGGTAGTGATATGGTCACATTTGCCTTTTATGATACCTTAGCAGGTTGAGAAGGGACCAAGGGGCCAGGGGCATAGAAAGAAATGCGGATGCTATTCTGGGTGTCCAGAAAAGAGACTGCTGGGGTGGCATGGCGCCATATGCAGAGGAAAAGGGACAGATGGTGACTCTCTGGTGGTGCCTTTTGCCCATGGCCAGCCCCTGGCCACCCATAGCTGGGCCTCGGAAGCTCCACTCGTGAGGTGAGGTTGTTTTAACCTTGATTCTGGAGTTACTGGTTCTGAAGACTGTGCACGGCAGCTTTGGGGGTGAAAAGCCTTAACTTTGGATTGATTCATTTAATTCTAAAATGAAAGTGGTTTTATGGTTTGTTTTTTCTAGTCACAAAAATAATACATACTCTTTATAAATAACTAAGGCATGCGGGAAATTAGAACAGAAGTGGAGCTGAAATCCCGCTAACGTAGGATAACACCTTGGTAAATAGCTGTCGTTGAACAGATACGTGTTGAACACCTACTAGGTGCCGGGTACAGAGCCATCGGGGATATAACAGTGATCCAAGCAGACATACTACTCCCTGCTCTCATGGGGCTCCTAGTCTACCATAAGGGCTATATTTACAGATACGGTGTGCATAGAGTTACAAGAATGGACCTTCGTGGGCTCATTGCTTTGGAGCTGGCTTGTGGTAAGAGGATTCTGTGTATTGTAGCCAGCTTGTCAGGCCTGCCCCATCCTTTACAGGTGATCAGTGGGGATCAGCTCAGTTGGGACAGCTCCTTTAGGGGCCCTCACCAGTCCGCTTTAGGGAGACCGGTGCCCCTGCTAGCAAAGAGGCCCCGCATCTGCACGAGATGTCCACACTCGGTGGGGAAGCTGTGTCCCAGGAAGAGGTCGAGACCTGCTCTTGGCCACACAGCAATCCCCCAGCCTCTCTCCCAGGCCGCACCTTTCGTGTGAGGACTCGGCCTCCGGTGGAGGGGTGTGCTGTTCTCACCTGCCAAGCTCGGCTCTGCGGATCCCGATTTCAACATCAGGCCTCCCACTCATTGCCCTGCCTTGGCGGCCACTTTGGATTTTCCTCAGACAGACATTCTGATGTGGCCTGTCTGCTCACGTCCGACTGCTCCCCCACCCCGGCCCCCGAGAGGGGGGACACCTGGGACCACGCTGGGGAGCGAAGGAAGCCGCCAGATTCCCCAGGCTGCCGTGGGCTGGGAGCAAGAGGCTGGAAGGGAAGTGGGTACCACCGAGAGGGTCCTCTCCACTCAGGACTGTCAGGAGGAGGGAAGGAAGCACACCAGGGGATGAAGGGTTCCTGGTGGACTCTAATGGGCCTGGAAGGTTCGTAGAGCTCTTCTGTTGCTGCATGCTTCTCAGCCACCCATCCTCTCCCCTAACCTATGAGAGCACCCCAAGGCAGAAGAGGCCACAGAGGCCGTAGCCTACCAGTCTGAGCTCCCCTCTGCATTTCCGCCATCTTTAGCTCACACACCTCAGGTGACAGGATGCTCGTTAACACCCCTGGGTAGCCCCGCTTGTCCATCTTTTGAGCCCCCACCCACCTTCCTCATGTGTGTGACTCACTGTGGGTGAGAAAAGGAGCCAAGAGGTCCAGAGTGCGGCCTCCAACCTCCCCGTGAGGAGAGGGAGAACAGAATGGGGCACACCCTCCGTATCCGAGCCCATCGGCTCATAAGAAGAGGCAGCTGATGGACAAGAGGCCTGTAGAAGAGTGGGCCCTCACATCTGTCTAGCCCTTTACGGTTTGGAGGACATGTTCTTGACACTGCACGTGGTGAGAACACAGCGTTGGGAGGCATGGCTTGGGGCTCCGGAACAAGCCAGAAGTCATAGGGCTAGTTCCTGGCTCTCCCGCCGACCTGCTGTGTGATTGGAGGAAGCCCAGGCCCCTCTCTGAGCTTCAGTTTCCTCATTGAAAGTGAGGCTAGGGGCTCTTTACTCCAGTGTGAAATGAGTTCGTGATCCCCGATGGTCAAGCAGAAGCTCTGTAGGGAAGAGGGCCGGCGGTAACAGCCCACGCAGGCTGGGGGGCACAGGGGGCCCACAGCTGCTGGGGGAGCCTGCATTCGGCCCCGCCAGCCCCCCAGCCTTGGGCCGGAATGTGTGTGTTGCCGTAACTCTTTGTCCGTCTGAGCCTCATTTCTTCCTCTGCCAAGCGGACGGCATCCCCCCGGGGCCTGCTTGGGCCTTTGTTCTAGGACGTATCGGAAGTGGGGTTCGGCTACCCTGGGCCCAGACAGAGAGACATGCTGCACAGGCAGACAGACAGACAGCTCCAGCAGGAAGGGGAATTGCCTTTCCAACCTCAGGGAGTTTATGTCTGTCCACCCCTGGGCCCTTCCGGAAGCCCCCTGTCAGAGCTGTGTCCTGGGAGAGGCAGTAAAGCCCCAGGACTGCTGAGGCACAGACATTCGAGCCGCCTTGGCCATCCCTTGCCTTCAAAGGCGACTCCAGAAATCAATGGAAAGAGATTCATTAGAGGCCTGG
>NW_027533256.1:2218011-2224021 GCF_008692635.1 Crocuta crocuta
CCGGCAGCCCCTTTGTTAGTTAGCCTGTGCTTCCTGTCAGAACAGGCAGCCCCTGCTCTTCCAGACAGCAGGTCGGGTCGGGGGGGGGCCCCTCTCTGGGTCGGGCGGGCAGGGGGAGCGGGACACCGCATACCCTCCCGTTCACTCACTCATTCCCCGCCTCACTAATTCATTCAGGCAGCGGGTTCTTGTTTCATTCGTACAGCAGATACCCCAGATCTGCCCGGCATCCTTTACAACCTGCCAACGCAACAGGTACAAGGCAGACAGTAGTCACTGTTGACATGGAGCTTGCCTTCTAGTCAGGAGACAGCACTGACAAGAGAAGCAGTCATCAGTGCTGAGGAGAGAGCTAAGTCAGGAAAGAGTGGGAGGAAGTGTGGGGAGAGGCAGTGTGGCTGAGGAAGCCCCCCCTCCCCCGAGAAGGGCTCACCGGAGGGCAGGAGGCCTGTGGGAGGTGGAAGGGACGAGAGCCCGGCTACCTGGAGGAGACCATGGCTAGTGCATCCGAAGGTGCCTCTGGGCCGCTTGTGGCCAGAAAGGCAGTGAGGCTGGAGCAGAGTAAACGGAGGGCAGACTAAAAGGAAGTGAGGTCAGCGAGGTGACAGGGCTGGGGCCGCGTGGGGTCTTGTGGGTAATAATAAGGGCTTTGGGACTTTACAGTGACTGAGCGGCAGCCAAGGCAGGAAGGGATGTGAGGCAAGGAGGGATGTGCTCTGGCTTTGGCTCTAACAGCCTCTCACCAGCGGTCTTGTTTTGTTAGGAATGCCATCACTGACGTGCCACCACCGATTAGGCACCTTGAGCTACAGAGCTGCACCGTCTCATGAGTACTGGGGGCCAGAAGGCCGAGATGTGAGATCAAGGTGTCATGTCAGCAGGCCACGCTCCTCGGAAGATGCTAGGGAAGGCTTCTGTCTCCCAGCTCATGGCGCCATGACACCATTGTCCCTAGGCCTACTTCCCCTGTGCATGTCTGTCTCCGTGTCCAGATTTCTGCTTTTTAAGGGGACGCCAGTCATATGGGAGTACGGCCTACCCCAGTGGTGACCTCATCTTAACTTGATCAGCTTGCAAAGGCCCGTTTCCAAATAAGGCCATATTCACAGGTACTGGAGACTAGGACTTCACGTTCTTTTGGGGGGACACAGTTCAGCCCACACCATCACAGCACAGCCTCCCCACCTCTCCAGAATTATCTCCCTTTTCTCCTTGGGTCCCCCGAGTACCTGGAGTTAGGTGCTTTCACTTCCGTTGTACGAAGGAGGAGGTACGGGCTGAGGAAGGCTAGGTGACGTGTCCAGGGCCGCCAGCCTATCAGTACTTGTTTCCTGAGCCTCAGCCTCCAAATCCAGGCATGTCCCCTCTCTCCACAGCTCCTCAGCTAGCAGGGACATGGCCAGTTCCCTCCTGGCTGCCAGCAGCCCCTGCCTGCCATTCTCTCTGTCCCAGCAGCCTGGGCAGACAGCCTAAGGCGGGGGGGAGGTGCACCTTCCCAGCTGAACAGTTAAAGGGCAGACAGCTCTTGAAGACCGCAGCCACCCGAGAACCCATTTTGTGCCTGGCTCCTGGGTTCCCACCCACGTCCTCTCTCCTCCTTCAGCCTGGCAGGAGGCTTTCCTGGGTCCCCAGTAACCTGGCAGAGACTCTCAGAGGTGTAGAGTAGAGGTGAGGGGCAGGGGTTAGTTTTGTTTTCTGAACCAAATGATGATAAGATTTGGGCAGAAGCCAAATGCAGACTTCCGGGAATGCAGTCTGAGTCTGGGATGAGGGCCCTGCTGGGGGGGACACCCAGGAAGGGGCGTGGGGTGTCATGATAGGAGGTTCTGAGCCAGGGAGCTCTCATTTCCCCACCATGTCCCAGTCTCCATCAGGTGGAGCCCCGGGCAACCAAAATGTAGGTGGATGCTTACAATTGCACAGATGGTAAATAGGAAAAAGAAACACAAAGAAAATAGTTCAGTGTATGTAATGTGGTGTGCTGGAAAAAGTATAAAATGAGATTCGGGGACACAGCTATCGTCACCTCAGCTCACTGGACGATAGTGACCTTGTGGCCCCTGTCCTCTGGACCTTTGCACCCCATCGTAGGAATATAGTATTCCTATATACTGTATATTCCTATATACACGGTGGTCCCAGTGCAGACTTCGCAGTCAGATTGCCAAGTAGTTTAAATCCTTCTGGCAAGTTGTTCAAACCTCTCTGTGCCTCAATGTTATCCTCTATAGAGTGGGACTAATAATCACAGCTCGTCAGAGAGGGTAGGGGTCACATGTTGATACCTGGATGGCGCCCGGAAGCTCGCCTGGCAAAGAGCAGACCCTCAGTCACAGTGAGTTCTGCATGACTAGGAAACAGGAGAGGCCTGGATCCAGCTTGGGGGTCCCAGCCCTGTCTCCCAAGCGGCAGTGCGCCCTCCTGCCGCCCCCATGCATGGGTAGGGTTCTGAGGCTTGGCAGAGACACCTCCATTAGCTGGGTGCTGGACCTCATCAGTGCCTTTCTTCTTCAAGAGTGTACACCTAGAATTGAGGGGATTGACCAGAGCGAAGGAAGAAGGGAAAGGGGGCGGAGGGAACAGCATTATCAAGACTTAGGAGTTCGTGTACCAGCCCCTTGGAGGTGGGCAGGAGGAGCCCCAGGAGAAGGCCTCTGGAGACAAAGCCCCTGAGATGACTCCTGCAGTGGCTTGAGCCTTCCTGGACCAGCCAAACTGGCAGTGTCACAGATGCCCCACTACCAGTGCACCCCTCCCCCACTGTGCATTCCTTTATTGAATGTAACTCTGGACCCTGCACTTACTTCATGGGTCTTGGGAGGGATCCAGTTGTATGAAAGTGGATGACCCCAGGTAGCTCCCAGGACCAGTGCCCATGCCTGTCACACTCACGCGGGTATCTGCCCAGGGCCTCCCTGGCTCCTTCATTCTCCTTCTGAGTGCTCCAGCCTGCATGGTGACATTTGTGAGTCACTGGGATCCTCGCTGAGACCTGCTGAATCAGCAAGCCCTGCTTGAGGAAGACCCAGCCCTTCAAAACTGAAGGCCCGAGAGCCATCGCTTGGGTTCATTGTTATGCCTCTCCTCATCCTCAGTCCGAGGGAGCCTGGCTTTTGTCTGCCCCCAGGCCTCCCACACAACGCCTAGGGCCTGGAAGCCCTGGGCCGGGACACTTGCGGACCCCCAGGGTGACCTACATCTTAGGTGGCTTTGCTCTTTACCCCCTCACCTGCGGGGGCTGGGGTAGGATACAGGAGGCACAGCCCTCCACAGGTTAGCTGGGGAGCCCTGGAAGAGGCTTATCCTGCACCCCTAGGCTCAACTGTGGTCCCCTCCCCCCACGGTCCGGCAGAGGTGGGTTCCGCATGGCAGGTTCCCCCTGCTGGGTGAAGAATCCTCCCACCCGCGCCCTCCGGAACGAGCCGCTGCTGCCTTCCTGGCTGCAGTGCTGTGATTTATTGGCGGCTCTTCCTCGCCAGAGCCCATGGCAGGAGGAGTTCAAACACCCGCAAGAAAAGCCACCCGCTATTGATCCCCACATCAGGCTTCCCGAGCGCTCGCGGGCATTCATCAAGGAGCCAGGGTTCCGGGGCCACGGCTCTCCCTTTCTTCCTCCTTTCTTCTGCCTCCCAAGTCATTCCCCCCGGGCTGTGCCCCCCTTGCCGAGGTCACTCGGAGAGCTGGCCGAGTGACTGCCAGCAGAGGCGGAGTGTGGCTTTGTCTGCCGCCCCTTTCCTGCGGATCCTTATCGAGGCTCGCACCCAGGGGGGCGGGGCAGGCCGCTTGGGGCTCCAGGCTTTCGAGCAAACCTTTGGAAGTTGGAGAAATGGAGTTGGAACAAGAAGTGAGGAGAAGCCCTTCTGGGGCAGTAACTGGTTCGAGTCCCGGAATTTCCGTAGACCTGGGGCCTGGAGTATTCAGAAGAGCTTGCTAACACTGTGAGCCTTCGAGGGGCTTGAATAGGGCCGCCCAGGCCTTGAAATTAGCATGTGAAAACCCTAGCTGTGGCCAGGAGGACTTGTGGGCTGGCTGGTGAATGGATGCTTGAAAACAATTTGTTTTTCTAATTACCTAAATCTGCTGGTGGACAGTATTTACTTTTTTTTTTTTTTGCTCACCTGGGGAAAGTAAAAAATGATTGGTCCCAGGCGAGTGGAATTTAAATAAGCATGTTAATACTTTCCTCCCACCCCACCCCTGCAGAACTGGGAGGCTGGGAAGGCGGATCGGTGGGGTGTCTTACGAGTTTTCCAGGCGGTGACGCCAGGTCTGCGTCCCTCTGGTGTAAACCTTAGGTCCAGTCCGGATTATGGCTCAGCCTACAGGAAGTGGTTTTTCTGAACTCAGTGCCTGGGGGCCAGCTCCATGGTACCAACTCATACAAGGCATTTCAGGAATGAGCCTGGACATTTCAACCATTTAGGTCTTTTGCAGCGCAGAAGGCACTGAAAACCAGACTACTACTGTGAACTACCATTGCACAGAATTTCTGGAAGGGGAGGATCCGAGAGAACTGTATTCTGGTTATTTGAGGTCTTGGCTATTTGAATTCCGGATAACCTGACATTATTGTTAAAACCAGATTAATGTTAGAAACCTGGTTTTGGGGTCATCCGTCTCCGTGTTTTCTTCTGAAAAGTAGACCACATTGTCAGGGCCCATCTGTTTCTGGGTGGCAGCGGCTGAGCACTGGGCTTTGGAGTACATTTTCTAGGCGATCTGCAGTGGGGACTGGGCCAGCTAAAGTGAGAAAGATAGGAGGGTCTTCACAGGACCACGGAGCTCTTCCCTCTCGGGATCCCAAACCCCTATGGGGCTGCGTCGGTGAGCTGGGCTCCAATGAATATCTCACTGAATGACTGTCCTCCAAAGAACCCATTCTAACCCAAAATAAGGAAGACTCCTAAGAGGAGGTGAGATTGAGCAGAGCCTGGAATGTGTGCTGAGTTGAGAAGTACCTCTCCCTGGCTGCTTCTGGGGTTGGCCCTGCAGGAAGGGGATGCCAATTAATCTCTTGCAGGAAGCTAGTTCTTGTCCAAAAGGCAGCAAGTTATGAAGTATGAATTAATCCATTTAACCAGCTCCTCGGAGGGAAAGCCCATGACAACTGCGTTTCCAAATGCCATCCCCGAAAGTGATATTTCAAGTGGCAGTGGGTGGGATTAGAGCCTGCTAACGATTTATGTCAAACAAGGAGCAAGAACATAATTTCTAGATAAGTGATTTGTCTCCGCCACTTCCAGGGTGAGCGGGAGGGCAGACAGTAAGGTTTAGGGGCCAGCCAGAGGCTCAGCCTCAAACAGGAGGGGCGCATCTGAGAATGCAGTCTCCAGAAGCAACAAAGGCTGGTGGGCCTGGTCAGTTCCCACTCTGTCTCAGAGAGCAGTGAACAGCAGACAAGAGAGATTTTCAAGACGGTTCTGGCCACGTTCCTTTAGGATGAATGATGGGACCCCACTTACCTTCCTTGTCGTCTTAGTTAGATCACCAAGAAATACACACTGGCAGGTGGGGAGGGCTGGGGGAGGGGCTATAAAACGTATCTCCCAAGGGGGGTGACGGTAATGGGAAGAGGGAGGGGCGCAGAGCCCTTTGGACAAGAGAGGGGGTGGGCTTCCAGGGGTGTCTCAGGGGCGGAGGGGTGGTGAGGGAGCAAGCTCAGCTCAGCGCCAGGAGCCCTTGCGAAAGACAGGCTGGAAGGAAGAGGCCTCGGCCACCACAGGATGCAGTGTCAGGAAGGCAGCAGCTCCCGGGGCGGGGCAGGGCCCAGCCCCGCCCCGCAGCCGCCCCCGGCTTCCCTACAGCCGCTGGCCCAGGACACAGGAACTCCCCGAAGTCAGGGAGGTCGAGCGTACGTGCGCCAGCTCACCCTGCCCCCGGCTCCACGCACGGGGAATCCCGAAGGTAGCAGGGGCCTCTGTGCCAGGTTAGATGCCAGGTCGTCTGCTTTCTCCGCCCCCTAACCGGTTCCGAAAATCGTTCAAACAGAGGTCGCAATCCGTAGGACCCA
>NW_027533256.1:2224052-2235609 GCF_008692635.1 Crocuta crocuta
GAGGCTCCCCGCGGCCGCTCACGGCCGGGCCCCAGCCCCCCGCGGGAGCCAGGGTGGGACCGCGGCCGACGCAACTTCTAGGTGAGTGCGGGGCTGGAGGGGTCGGCGCCGGGGCGCCCGCGGGCCGGGCCGGGCTCCCTCCGGGCGCGGGGGTGAGTGTGCGTGCCTGTGTGTGACAGAGGAGGGCCGGTGCATTGTGGGTAGCGCCGTGTGCTGCATGGTGTCAGCCCGAGGCTTGGCCGCGAGAGTGGCACAGGCGTGCACCGGGCCCGTTTTGTGCGCCCACAGAAGGGGCCCTGCTTTTTCCTCGGGGCCCGGGGCCAGGGCGCTCGCTCCCCCGTACTCTTCCCGAAGGTGAAGCGTTGGCTCTCCAGCAGACATCTTACAAGGCTCCGTCCCCAGTTGGTTCCTATGGCAAAAATAAGGATTGGCCGGGAAGCCTTCCGCGGAGGCAGCGGCCGAGGGTCTTTAACTTCAAGCTGCTCCTTTGTCAGGTTGCAGCCCTAATGTTGAAAGAGCCCAGAGACCCCCACGGGCGCTGGTGATGCCTCCATTGCGGCAGGGCACCCTTCGGGGGGCTGGTGGGTGCGGAACGGACTTCTGACAAGTGTTTGCTGGGAAGGCGGCTGGTGGAGACGGTTTGCGCTAGCCGGCAGGAAGGCGCCTTTCTGGGGCTCTGAGGATCTTGTTTAAGGCCCTGGAGAGAGGGTTTCTCAGACAACTGCTGGGGCTAACTGCTTGTTTCCTGGTCCTGAGCACATGGTTTTGGTGCTGGGGTTTCACTAGCCTTGGAGCCCAAGCCACTAGATGGGTCCCAGTTCCCGGGTCTAACTGGAAGCCAGCTCTGGGGAGACTGGGAGAGTTCAGAGCTGTGACTTTACTTGCCCTAACCCTTTGCACCAGTGAAAGGAGGTGGCACCTCCTCAGATGGGCTTCAGGTAACTGTCATTCTCAGGGGGGGGGGGGGGTCCAGGTACCCTGCCCTTGACCATCAGGCCAGACTGCCAGATGGGCACTGGACATGGCCAGTGGTGCCTTCAGCAGGAAGATTTTGAGAGGCACTGGCAACGAGTTAATGGCCCATCCTCAAGAGTGGGTACAATATGGGCCAGGAATCCTGCTGAGGAGTGAGTTAGAGTGGGCAGGGTGGTGCCCCCCCCCCCTGAATTCTCGGTGGCCCTGATGGTCTATCAGGCCCCAGTTCTGGGACAGGATGCTCCTTTCCCATCCACTACAGAGCAAAAGGCTCTGTCACATGGCAGAGGCTAGGGGGTGGGGCTGCGAGCCTGGGGGTCCACGTGGCTACTCTTAAGCCTGTTCCCCTTTTTTGTGTATTAGCTATGCAGTGACTACCCCCCAACTAGCGGGATTCAAGTCCCCTCCTGAGCTATTTTTACCCTGAACTTCCTTAGTGAGAAACCACCAAACAGCGATGCTTTGGTGAGAATCTGGGTCTGAACCGGAAGCAGCAGCCTGCACTGAGTTTGACTTGCTTCACAACGCTGTCTCCTCTCCGCTGCACAGCCTCCCAACCCCTCCACCTCGCTCTCTTGCCTCTCGGTTTCTCACCACAGCCTGTGCATTCAGGGACTTAGGTGCCCCAGCTTCAGATGGGAGACCATGTGTGAAACCCTGAGACCACCGGGCAGAGGACCGAGGAAGCCAGTCTTAGCTCCCACTGGAAGGAGGCCTTGGCTGTGAGCTCCTTGAAGGCAGGGGTCATAGTGGCCCTCATCCCCATGTAACCCAGTGCCCACCATAGTGCCTGGCAGGTGGCGGACCCTCTGATGGCTGAGTGACTGCATGAGCAGAAAGCGAATCTGGTGCTGCTTTCTCTACTAGGGTGGGGAGGGGACGAAGGGATTAAAGAGCACTTCTGGATTTAAGTTAGTGTTGATTGAATGCTAATCAGAGAGGCCCTGCTCTAGTCCCTGGGAACTCTCAAATGAGTCCCCATTCTGGTGTCGGCCAGTCAGACTGAGAGAGGTGCCCCCGCAGACACTCAGCCAGGGTCCTGCCTGGGAGTTTCCTGGTGGCTCTTTCTGGGTCACATCCCAGAGAGTGAGGATGGCGGAGTGTATCTAGAACTGATAGCCACCAGCCACGGGTGGCTGTTTGTCAATTTCAGTGAATTAAAAGCAAAAGTTCAGTTTTCTCATTTGTAACATCCACATTTCAAATGCTCAACAGCCACACGTGGCGGGTCAGATTGTAGAACATTTCCACGATGGCAGAAAGTTCCATTGGACAGCGCTGGCCTAAAGGGATGGAGAGTTAAAGCCGAAGCGCAGTGAGGACCCTACCCCAGAGTCCACAGGTGCAAGTCTGTTCAATAAAGCAACCGTCTGTTTTCTTAGCGCTTTATTTTCTGACAGCCTCCCTGTGAGGGGAGCATAGATTAGCCAGGAACTCCCATTTCATGCAGGAGAAAGCTGAGGTTCGGTTTGACCCAAGGTCACCCGGCGAGTGGCAGGTGCCCGTCCTCTACGAGTGCTCTGGCGCCCAGCAGAGGTCAGCCAGGGGGCACGGGTGGGCAGCGGTCCCAAGAGCAGCGTTAGACCTCCCTGAGGACCGTCGTGGTGCCTGGTAGGCGTCAGTCTTTGTGAAGTCATCCATCGATCGGGCAGGAGAGCCAGCTCAGCCTCGGGTCCCCAGGAACAGAGAGTTCTGTGCTGGCAGAGCTGGGAGAGGGAGAGAGGCTGTGGGTGAGGGAGGTGTTTACCTTGATCGATGCGGCTTTGGTCCCCAGGGAGAGGCTGGCTCTTCTCCACAGGGAAGGACCCCATCAGTGGGCCTGTGGCCAGGTTCGTTAACACCATCCCAGAGAGAGAGAGGTGTGCAGACCCCAGCCCAAGGGGAAGGATCAGCTGGGGACGTATGGCTGGCCCAGGATACCCTTTGCTCCCACCCTGCCAGGGCCTGCTGCCCCTCATGCCCTCATTCCCCCCCCCCCCCCNCACGGGGGAGCCTGCTCGGGGAAAAACAAGCCCCTGCCCTCCCAGCACACCCGGCTGGCTTCTCAGGGAGCTCCCAGGCCACTAACCACAGGCAGGCAAGGACAGTCAGCCCACTGCCCGGACCGGGGAAGGGACCTCCTGCCCTGAGGTTCCACGGCAGGCGAGCCCGCATGTTAGAGTTGATGCTCCGTCCTCTCACGGTCCACTGCAAATCCCAGTCTGTCATTTTGAACTTGAGGGTTCTACACGATTTAATTGTGCCTTGCTTTGGTTTCCTGTTCCAGCCCTGAGATGAGGTCACTTTGTCCCTGGCTTGGGCCGTACGTCCTGAGATACCCACCTTGGCCCAGTATCAGGCCTTACTGCAGCCTCCAGCTCTTAAATGGCCCTGAGCTGACTGAAGGGAGAGGTTTGAAAAGGGGACGGCTCTCTGCCAGGGACCTCCACACACCCAGAAGGGGGTCCTCAAGGCCCATCCGGGAGGGCTTGAGAGATAAGAGGACCTTTGGCCACACGGCCCAGGTGCCCAGTACCCTTGAGTGAGGCAGGGCGGCGTTCAAGGCCCCTGTGCCTTTCCCTGGGGTCAGGGTGGGCCTCCTGGGAACGCCCACAGCACTCCTGCTCCCCAGAGTCTGACGTGCTATGTGTTCTTCAAAACAGACTGATGGAGCCAGGCCCTCACCCGGCCGCCCAGAGAATTAGGCTGGGCTGCCAGGCAGTGCCCAAGCAGGTAAGAGAGTGGGCCCTCTTCTTCCCTTTCGGTAGCCCAAGCCTTGGCACTGACCTCTGCTTGCAGCCAGCTCTAGGGCCCCCATGACCCCTGCTGGGTCCTCCTACTGGGCCCATCCACCTGTGGGATGTGCGTGCCCCACTCCAGGCAGCAGTGGGTGGTTTGTGCACGTTTGGTGAATGACGAACAGGGGACTTCGCCAGGATGCCCACAGTCCTGGAGGCCACGGCTGCCTCTTGGGGAGATTCAGTAGTTCCGGGACAGGGCCCGGCCTCTGTGCTTTGGCTTTGGTTTTGTGAAGTTCCTCCAGATAATTCTGATACTGTTCATGGAAACGTGGCTTTTCCAAGGCCAAGTCCTCAAATGATAAAATCTGTGACCTGGTGCCAAATTGGTGTGTGACCTCTGGCGAGTCACACCCNGTACCGAGAACAGTGCTCGCTGTCTCATCTCTTAAAGGTAAACTCCACTCTGGGAGTCTGGTGCTAGAAGCGGCTGGTGTGTGTGCTGGGGGTGCTGGTGGGGGGTGGAGACAAAGGCAGAAAGGCTTGGTCCTGCCTTGGGCACTGCCTGCAGCGTCTCATGGTGCAGGGGAAATATTAAGGTGCTTCAAGGCCAGGAGAAGGAGTGAACAGATGCCCGTGCCCCGTACCGTAAGAGCTGTGGAAGGAAGAGCGGGAAATGGTGGCCGTTGGGCTGGAGTAGCCAGAAACTCCTCCCAGACAGGACTTGATTTTGGAGATGGTAGAACTTGGGTCTCAGGCGCGAAGGGCAGTGAATCTCAGGCAGGAGGGTAGGCAGATGCCGAGCTTTGGAGACCGGGAGGGGTGTGGCGCTCTCGGAGAAGGGGGGGTGTCCCTCCGGATGAAGCGCCCAAAGTGAGCGTGGGAAGCAGAGCTGTTGCTGAGACTCCGTGGGGAGCACAGATTTTTATCCTGGGGGAAATGGGGAGCCATTGAAGGTTTGGGATACACAGATGCCGCTGGGACTCCCAGGGCTTCCAGGAGCAGGGCTGCCGCTGAGGTGCAGGCAGGAATCCATGCGGGGAAGTGGGGAGCAGTGCGAGGTCACACTTTGGCTGCAGGAATATCCCTGCCTCTGCTGACGCAATGGAAAGCCTTCTCTTGCTGCAGGGTTCCTGTTTTGTGGTTGCCCACCGTGGGGGGCGAGGGCAGCCCGCTCTTCTTCTGAGGAGCTCCGGGAACTTGGGGGAACTTGTCCAGACCTCCCCTCAGCTCTGCCCTGGAAAAACAAGAGATGTGTTTGTGTCTTCAGTCCCCCGGGGGGTTACAGCCAGGCCCCCAGAGGTTTTAAATCAATGTGGGCAGTTCCCCGGGACTGGAGGAGACAGGTGACAGGGCATAGCCTCTGGGTTTGCCGAGAATTTGATCTCGTATCGTGTCGTGGCCCCCTCGGTTCGGAGCCTGAGGCAACTAGAGATTTATAGGCGCCCTCTCTACCTCCCAAGAGTGTAATCGGGTTGGCAGACCCACAGTGTGCGCGGAAGACGCAGCAGGGTCTGGCTCAGCTCCTACACGAGGGATGATGGACTCTGAAAAATTGGGGTGGGGGGGCAGGGAGCCCATGGAGGTCTTCTTTCTGCCTCCTCTCCAGCCCATGGCTTCTAGGTCCAACTCAAATGTCACCCACCCAGGAGGCCTTCCCTGGGCTCCCACCCCCAGCATGGGACCCTGTCCCCTGGCAGCCCCTTTCACTCCTTTGGATGTCCAGGACCCACAACCTTACGACGCCAGTCTGTTTTATGTGGTCACTTGCTCAGGTGTCCGCCCCACTAGGCTGCGGGTTGTTGGACAGGACATGCATGACTTACATCAGTGCTGGGTGCTTGCTAAACGTCCCTTAAATGAGCAGCCCAGGGCATAAGTGGGTCACAGCAAAGGCAGTCACCCAGCAGGCGACGGTGTGGCCTGAGTTCCTGGCTCAAGTTCTACTTCTTCCCGGGTCGACCGTGTGACGTGCCAGAGCCCTTGTCCTTCTTGGGGACCCCACCCGTGGGAAGAGCACTGGATTTGCTGTGCCGTGCTATATAACGTGCCCAATAGCCGCACGTGGCTGTCTAGATGGATTTTAGCAAAAGCTAAGTGAAAATGCATTTTCAGTTCCTCAGTCATCCTACACACGTTTTGGGTTCCCAGTAGCCCCATGGGGTTGTGGCCACCATGTTGGACAGGGCAGTGGTGGGACTTTCCCATCATCACAGCTCTGTTGGAAAGTGCAGGAGTCTCAGAGGGCTTTGTCACTCTGCCACGGCAGTGCTCCGGGGAGGCGGGCTCCCGCCGAGGCTTTCCTCCCCATGGGCAGCTCCAGCGGCCGCTCCTACCCTACCTCCCCTTGCTCAGGGCCCTGGACTTCCCCACCGCCCCCCTCCCCGTCTCTTCTGTGAAGCACGGGCTCCCCAAGGACCTCCCTTGCCCCATCCCCACCGGGGTTGTTCAGATGAGGCATCCTTCCAAAGACCGCGTCAGGGAGTAATTATGAAACCCACATCTGTCACTTACTGGGTGACTTTGGGCAAGTCACTTAACTTCTCTAAGCCTGTTTCCTGGTCAACAGAATGAAGCTCTGCCCAAACTTGCCTCTGCCCGGCAGGGTTGCCGTGGGGAGTCAGTGAGACAGGGCGGAAGGCATTCAGCTCAACGTCTGGCACATAGTAACTGCTCAGTAAGTGGCAGCATTCATTACTGTTGGGTTGACCTCATTCCCTCACAGCGTACGTTTAGCTCCTAAACCAGCTGGATTTGGGGCTTCTCCTGAGTTCCTGAGCCTGGGAGGCCGAGCGCTTGTCCCAGCCCCTCCTCAGGCCTCAGTGGCCTTTTCTGTGAGGTGCCCCTCCTACTGTGTGTTATGAGCAGAGAGACCTCGCTGTGCTATAGGCTGGTCCCCACCCCCTCCGCATGACCACTGTAACAGGAGATCTTGAGAAGGCCAGGGTGGTGGGGGGCGTGGAGGGTGTGACTGTTCCTGCCACTTTTCTATCCCGATGGGAAGCTGCGGGGCTCTCCGTCTCCTGCTGGCAGCCTTCAGGAGGTCCCCGTGTGTCCCAGCTCTGCAGGAAGTGTGCAAGGGCCAGCACACGCACCCACTTTCATTTCCCTCTTGGGGAAGGAACTGTAGATCCCTGCTTGGGACTCCTAAAGCCCTCTGGATGGCATGCACAAGAGCCTCTCCCTTTTGAGGACCACGGACCGTTTGCTGGGGTCTGTGAGCCCCCAGATGGCGTGGGGTGTATTTTCTGGGCAGAGGGTCCCATGGGCCGTGCCACATTGACGTGGCTTTGGGGGCCACAGCAGCCCTGGAGGAGGTAAGGCTTGTGGGTCCGGGCCTGGCTTCCAGGGGTCCGAAGGGCTGCAGGAAAGACACTCAGTGAAAGGAAGTGCCAGGAGCTGGGAGGATGTCCCAGGAACTTCCATACTTGGTGCGGAGCTCTGGGCAGCAGAGCAGCACTCAGGCCCAGCCTTGGGAAGTGGGGGAGGCGGCAGCAAATTCGGGAACCATATTGCCTGTGGGTGTGGGGGCACCTGGGGTGGAGGCTGGAACCAGGGGCTTCCTGGGGGTTTGTCCCCACGAGGAAAGATGGAGGAGGCGAGGGCTAGGCATTCATAGAGTTCCACAGTATGGGGGCAGCAGCGGTCGGGGGGAGGTCAGGTGCAAGGGGTATGGCCCTCCTATGGCTTTTCCTGTTATGGGCTGGAAGCCCTTGAGCCCTCAGAGGTCACCCCTCCTGAGCCTTGCCTACCAGCATCTCCCCTGCCCCCTCTTCTGTCCCTTCCACACACAGGGCCTGGAAGGGACGTGCTCTGATCCTCTCTGAGCCTCAGTGTTCTCATCTGTAAAATGGGGGAATCGTACCCATCTTACAGGATTGTAGAAAGATTTGAGTGTATTTCAGCTGTAGCTTTAAACACAGTGCGAGGGCCCAGTCAGGCCTGAGTAAACATTAGCTGTCCTTGCCGCTCGGTCATGGGTGTCCTTGTATTTGTGCAAGGCCCGGCTCTCTAGGGACTCATTCTCCTGCTTCGCCTCTTCGTAACCCTCCACCACAGCCCAGGCCTCTCCGAGCACTCCTCCGCCCCACCCCCCTTCCCATGCGCCTGCGCGGGGGCCCCTTTCCTCCAGCACAAGCCCTGAGCTGGTGGCCACGCAGATGCCCACCTCCCGCGTGAGCCCAAGGAATCCTGGGGCCAGCAAGCCCACCACCCTCGTGGGTAGCCCTCTGGTGCGTGTGCTTTTCATTTGGCAACAACAGGCCCCTGAAAGCTCTTAGGCAGCCCTGGAGGCGCCCTGAGGGGGCATGAGCAGGAACCGGGTCGTAGGGGGCTCAGGACAGGGGCCCTCGAAGCAGAGAACACCCTCTCCCCCCGCCGACCTCACCGGACCCTGGGAGGGGGTGCCCAGAGGTCAGCATTGGGCTAGGAGGAGGGGCAAGGGCCAAGCATTTGCTTCTCTCTGTAAGCACAGCTTCCAGCTCCTTCTGTCCAGGCCACTGTGACCCTTGAAACAGGGAGGGAGCCTCCCCCCTCCCCTTGGCCCTACCCGAAGGCATACTGAGTAGCAGGCAGCCCCAGTGGGATGGACCTGACCCTGCTTTGGAGCAGGGAGCATCACTGCCAGGTCAGGTCACCCTCCTCACCCGGCACCGGCCTCACACACCCCCACTTCGAGCTGAGCTCCCACAGCCCATGCCCCCCTGGGAATTAAGCCTCCCCAGCATCAGGCCTGTCAGGGGCTGATAATCCTCTCCCGAGCTTTGCGTGGAGTTGTACCTTCTCCAAGACGTGCGTTTGATGACCTGGATAAGCTCTTTGTCCTCAGGTTACAGTCTCTTCGATGGAGATTTCTTCCCAGGTTGTGGCTTCCTGATTGCTCCCTCCGCTCTCCCAGGAGCCTCGGGTGCCCCCCGCAGTGCCCTTGGGCTCCTGCCCAGACGGAACCCAGCCTCTGGCCAGGCCTGGCCTGGGCTGGCGTCCCTGGACACCTCCCTGGTCTTAGCTACCTGTTACCTGCAGCCTTACTGGCCCCCACCCAGGCGATCTGAGCTGGAGACTTTCTCTCGGCCACTTGAGCTGCCTCTTCCATAAAATGGGGGTACCCCCTCCCCTCACAGGCCTGTTGTAACAGGAGCTATGCAGTGCATTCAGGCTGCCGGGGGCACGGGAGGCACGCCCTCCGTGCTTGTGTGCTTAATAATACGCTCGCCTGTGACCCTCTCCCAGCTCACTGTACGGTAATTACAGCACTCAGCATGGCCCCGCGTGTGTGCAGGAATATTGGATTTCTTCAAGTTCATGGCTGGAGCTCGTTCGAGTATTTATGATCCTCATCCAAATGGGCAAAAAAAGTACACACTAATATGTTTTGAGTGAATGAATAAATAAGTGAGGAGCTGGCTCTGGGTGGGGAATGTAGGGAGGAGACACCCCAGTCCCTGCCCTCTGCGAGCCCGAAGTCCCCACATGAAGACTTCAGAACTGGAAGGCACTGGTGAGCAGGGCCACACGTGTGCCCGGGCATGAGATGAGGGGGAGCCTGGTGCAGGTGGTGCATGTTGGAGAACAGAAGCGGAAGAGATAGAGTATTCGAAAACGTTCTGTGGGCTGTGCACTTGTGTGCACGTACCTCGTACCCATGCACTTGAACATGGGTGTGGACGTGTGGGGAACGTTTACAAGTTGAACGATTGTCGGCTGAGCGTATTCCAGCAGTGGTGTTGTGGGTTTGTATAGATTTGTGAGCACGGGGGTGTTGGGAGTGTTTGCTGCAGGAGTCGGGCAGTGTGTGTGAGTCACCGTGTTCTTGGCCCTGTGGGGGACATCAGCCCTCTCCCCGCGCTGGGTGGTGCAGGGGAGAGGCAGGGCCAGGCCAGCCCCGCGTCTTACCAGTTGTGTGACCTCAGGCAAATACTGAAGTTTTGTGACACCTCAGCCTTCGCATCTCGAAACGGGGATGACAATAGCAGTGATCTTGAGATTGCTGGGAGCACCCACCGAGTCCACGTGCCTGGCCCTGTGCCGCCCCTTCCCCAGGGCACGCATGCCCTTGGCCACTCCAACTGGAAGACAGACTTGGGGCTCCCAGAGAGGGGCTCACGGCGAGGCCTGAGTGTTTCTAGGAGAAGTCTCCCCGCTGAGAGACGGCCAAGGGCATCTAGCGCAGTGGCCCTCTGTGCATCACTCCAGGGACTAGGGGAGGGCCTGGGAAGGCTTGCTGCAGCTGACCCCAGAAGGCCTGTCCCATCCTCAGGAAGAGGACTCTGGACCCTCCCAGCCCTCAGGAAAGGGTGTTCCGTGGCTTCCCGGGGAAATGAACCCTGACTCTCCACAGCTTCCTCTCTGCCTGTCTCGGAGATGGCAGAGGAATTCTGGGAATACCCCTCAGAGCTACTTGCAGAGAGAGACTTCCAGATTGTTGGGATACCAGAGCTCGGCTGCATTCCACCCCTTACGAGAAGTCACTTGCTTCTCAGGGCCCCTACTTGCCCCATCTGAAAAATGGGGCCATTAATTCCTGTCCTCCTTAGCACTAGGGCTGACGGACACAGGGCAGGCTGGGTCTCTGTGACCTCCCAGCCCTGTCCCCTGGCCATGGATGTCTGGGCAGGGAGCAGCTTGCACTCGAACTGGCCCCAGCCTTTTGTGAGCCTCAGCATCCTGTTGTGACCTCCATGAGCTCCCCTTTGAGGGGTTGGTGTGGGGAGAGAACACACCCAGGGACCCAGATTGCTAAGTAGACAGAAGTCAGGGGTCATTGGCTGCCCCCAGACTTAAGGTTCCAAGTTGGAGCAGGGAGTAAAAATATCAGATGTCTCTAGAGCTCGTCAGAGTCTAAAAATGTGCTTCTACCCATGTGGCACCTCCTCTCCCCTGGGAGGGGACTACTGTCATTACCAGCTTGGGACAGGGAGGGAGACTCAGGGCAGGGGTCGGGCAGGGTCAGGCTGGAGTTGAGGCTCTCTGGTCTTTTACCTTCAGAGCACGAGTCCCTCAGTACCCACCAGTGACAGCGCCTAAGGGGGTGTGGGATCCGGACCGTAGGTTACAGGCACCTGAGCAGAGAAAGGATAGGACAGTGACCCCAAAGGATAGCCACCTGCCAGACATGGAGCCTGCCCCGCGTGGGCGCACGGGCCCGCGCACACGAGCGCAAGCGCACGGAACCTCCCCGCCCTTAGGGGATCCGTCTCCCATCTAGACAGCTTGGTTGTAGTTTCAATTCTTGTTTTAGCCAACTTTGTTTTTAATGTTGAACAACCACCCCTTGTTTGTATATACTTCAGCGGCGAAGTCCCTGGGGGAGAGGCAGTCTGTTTTCTGAGGAGGAATCCTGGAGTCCAATTAGGGAGTGATTGTTCTATTTTCTAAGCTTTTCCAGCAGCTGCCCCTCATGCCCTACTGAGCCCCTAATAAGGCAGCCAGGGCGCCCCAGTTCAGGGCCCAGCTGGGGTCGGGGTGGCCTGTGTGAGGGCCAGGCCGGGGCAGGTACAGAGCCCCAAGGCAGGCCGAGGAGGGCCTGCAGGGGGACAGGACCTGGCCCTCTCCTCCATTCAAGGAGGGCTGATCCCACTACTAGCCACCCACAGCCTCGACTGCCTGTAAGGACGACATGCAGGGCGTGACGGCAGAGGCCGCTCCGGGGTTACGGAAAGCCACACGGGTGGGTCAGGTGGCCTTCAAGCCCACGGCGAAGCTGGTTGGAAGGCCGCCGAATGCCATTCTCCCTCCTGCCCCTGAGAGTTCACCCGTGATAGGGCGCCGCCTACAGTCCCCGTCCCCTGAGTGAATTAGAGCCAGGGCTGTGGGGTGCCTGGAGCCCGAGTCCTACTTCGCAGCAGGGCAGGAGGCCCCGCTTGGGG
>NW_027533256.1:2235719-2266304 GCF_008692635.1 Crocuta crocuta
ACTGGAAAGTGCGGAGGGCGGTTTAGCAGCAAACACCTGATATTTTCACCTTGGACGTGATTTCCAGTCCGTCACCCGGTGGTCTCCGTGCACTTTTGCTGGGGAGGAAGGGCATGCGGTTGAGAAAGACACATGCCGTGTAGCCAAGCACCGCCTGCAACCTAGAGGTTCGTCTGAGCCGCAACAGTTGGTGCCTGCTCGCTCCCTGTGGGCCTTGGCCTCCAGCCTAGGCTGGCTCAGTCCTGTGGTGGCGTGGAGTGCCCACGGCCGCCCTGCAAGGCGTCGCCTCTCCCCCGGCCCAGGCCCCTTCCCTACAGCCTCTGGGAGGTTCGGGTTTCTGCCCACCAGGTGGGCAGCTCCCCCCCTCCCCCCGCCCCTGTGCCCCGCAGCAGTGGCTCCGCTCAGAATACTGCCCTGCTGCTGCCACCTGAGCCCCCTAGGTGCCATCTGCCACCCTGTTTCCAGGCAGCAGGTAGGTGGCCTTGGGGCAGGGGCGAGGGCAAGGCAGGCAGATGGGGCAGGCAGGGTGTCCCAGCCCTGAGGGGCAGGGAGTATCAGGCCTGCCACCTGGCACCTGGCTGTCCCACCTCTCTGGGAATGGGCGAGAGCAGGTCTGGTGAAGTGTTGGGTGTGTGTAGCGGGAAGATTCCTAGTATCTCTGTCTTGGTGTCTCTGCATGTATGAGCAGTAGAGTCTGTGGTCGTCTGTGTATCTGAGTCTCTGACATCTCTATCCCCAAGCCTGGCCATTCCCTAGGCTTCCCTGCCCGCCTCCCTGGGCCTCGGTACCTCTCCACCTGCATCTTCCGCGTCTCTCGTTGTCTCTGCATCTCTGTGTCCCCGCCCGTCTCTGCCTCCGTTCTGAGCTGATGAGGGTTCCTTTGACATCAGAGCTACCTCCTCCCACATGGGGTTGCTCTGCTTAATTTCATTTTCCCGGGGCTCCAACTCACAGAAATAAACCCTCCCTTCCCACCCCTGCACTTTTTTGATTTAACAAGCCTGCTGGAAAACAATAGTGATTTCCGCATCGATCATAAACAGAAGTGATTACCATACAATTACAGCCTGAACCATCAGCCTCGATGCAATCACTGAGCCGCATTGTAAATCGGAAGACAATTGCCTGCAGAATTACCCCCAAATTGGTTTAAGTGGCAACAAAAGAGTGTTGGCATTTTGGCATTGTGGGGAGGGGGTGGGGGGCTACTGGTGGTCCTGACAGCAGAGAGTCCCCATCGGGGAGCTCCTGGGGTGTCTTCCTTGCCTTTGAGCAGGTGGCTTGCTAAGGAGAGCTGCCCACCACCTTCCCCCACCCCCTTCTTTCTCCTGCAGTCCCCACTCCTCGCCCGTCTTGGCACAGTTTGTTGCAAATTCATTTATACTAATGTGTGAGTGGCTGAGTGTACCATCAACTGGGACAGCGGAGAAAGGGGGGAGGGGGGGTTCCAAGAGGCCTCCTCAGCTCCCCTGCTGTGTGCCCCGCTCCCCACTCCCATCTCATATATGGCTCTTCCAGATCACCCCATCTCTCTGGACTCTTCTGGTCTGGCTCCCACCTCACTGCCTTCCTTTCCAATGGGCATCTTCCCCCCAGGAACCTCCTACATTCCGTCCAGGGTGGCCTGTTCCCTCCTACAGCTGCAGCGTGTCCCCTGCATCCTTCCCCAGCTGCCCCGGCCAGCCCGCTCCCGGAAGAGCCTGCCGGCCACCACCGCGGCAGAGTTTAAGAGGGGCTCCCGAGGTGGGCCCCCGCCGCCCTGCGCCTGCCCCTTTCCAGCCTCTGGTTTTAGTTAGGACACGTCTCCTGTGTCTCAAGGCTGCTCCGAAGCTCTGGCTGTTTCTGCAGGAGGCCCGTCTGTCTTCTCCTGGGGAAGCGATTTCTCTCTCGGGCCAGGCTGTTCTGAAGTTACTGGGAAAGCCTTCCCCCGGCACACTTAGATTCTATCAGATCTGTCCATTTCCAGGCTATAAATGCATCTGCATGTTCCCGGTGTCCCTGAGGCTCCGTGCATGGTTGGCCCTGGTCACTCTGCAAAAGCCTCAGGATGGGGCCCCATCTAGACTTGGTATATTTAGGACCACGAATTCTGTTGGCTGCCTCCGCTCTGCCCCTTGTGGGGCGGGGCCTTGGGGCCACCCTGGGTTTGGCTGGAGGGACTGGGGCAGGCTGGCCAGGACGTGGCTGCCAAGTGACTCCGGGGCACCTCCCCGCCCGGCCCCCGCCCCCTCAGCTCTGGCATTGAGATGAGACCAATGGCATCGTAGACTGGTGGTGGTTGGGAGACAGGCTGCCATCCCTGCCTGCCCAGCTGACCTGCTCTCACAGGCCCTACCCTCAAGCCTCTGCTCCCTCCTGTGCATTTGGGTGGCCTTAGCCCCTCCTGTGCATTTGACATAGCCTGCCCCTTTCCAGACCCTGGCTTTATGAGACGTCTGTCTGGACATCTAAAGACTGGACTCCTAAGTTCCAGCATCCAATGGGAAGACGGGTTTGAGACCATAAAGACTTGGACTTGAGTCCTGCCCTTATCACTTTGTAGTTTATGCCGCCTTTACCTCTAAATCTGCTTTTCCTTTCTAATGGGAGTGGACCTACCCCGCTGGACTAGGAGATGACAAAGGGGACCGTGTTATCAGTTCAGGGTCTTCCGATAACAGCTGCTGTTAGCCTTGACCTTAGCATCCCGCCCTTCCTTTGAGAAGGAAGGGGCCTGGCCTTTGGGGAGCATGCGTCCGGGCAGAGCTTGGCACTGGCCGGGTTAAGGCTGTCCGGAACCACTGTACTTGCGATGTCCGGCCCCGTTTACATTTGCCTTTAGTGAAGTAGAAAGACTTAGATACAATTGAGTGCCCACCTCCTCACAGTAGCCACTGTTTCAAGTGCTCGGTCATCTCACGTGGCCTGTGGCTCCAGTGTGGATGGTACGGATACAGGCTGTGTCCATCACTGCGGAAATTCTGTCGGACGGTGTTGCACTGTGTCATCAGCCCATTTCACAGGCGCAAAGTTGAGGACCGGATCAGTGACACGACCACCCAGGGTCCCAGCCGGAGGAAAGGGAGCTGGGGGCGAAGCTGGGCCCACCACTGACTCAGCACCCTGGGCTCAGAGACATGCCCTATCATGAGCCCTCCGTGGGCTCCTTATTGGCAAGGACTGTGTCTGCTCATAACCCCCATGCCCAGCCCGAGGCCTGCCCCACGGTGGGCATTTGGGACAGTGTCGCTCAGGGGGCGGTGGAACGAATAACTGAGCGAGCGCTGCCTGCTGAAACTTGGGGGTGCACTTACCTCCCCTCCTGCGGGAGGCACAGAGCCAGCTGCTGAGGAGTGATGGATGGCCCCTCTCCAGAGATAAATGTGGCAGTCAAGGTAATCGGATTGTGTGTGACGGTCTAATTTGTAGGCGAGGGTAGGAAGCGCCCAGCCATGCCTTGCCCCAGCCACCCATATTAGTTTAATCAAATGCCCAGTATCTAAATGACTAGGCCCCAGTGATGGATGATCTGAGCTTTGTTAAATGCTGTTGCCCTGTCAAACCAAACTTCCCAAGGCCCTGCCAGGCTCCCGGGCTCTTTAATTTGTTTTTTCTTGCTTGGTTATCTCCGCATGGGGCAGAGAAGGGGGGCTGGGGTTCTTCTGGCTGTCTTAAGCCTCTGGCTTTTCAGAAAAGAGGAGGACGAGGCCAGACCTGGCAGAGGAGTGAGATGAGGTCATTTTCCGCCTCTTCTGTGAAGCCTCCCTGGGTCGCTGCAGACGGTCTTGGGGAGCCCTTCTCTCCAGAGCCCTTGAACCTGGGCCTCACAATGCACTGTGTGTCTCTTGTATCTTCTAAATTCTCCCACCACCCTGAGCTCCGCGTTTCCATTCTCTGAATGGGGTGTTTTGTTGATAGCAGAAGGTCTTTGTTTTAATGTTGGGTAATTTATCAACTCTGCCTTATGGTTAGGGCTTGTGGTCTTTGTTGAGAATCTTCCTCAATCCCAAGGTCATGGAGCTATTCTCCTATATCATCTTCTAGACAATGGGTTGTTTTGCTTTTTTTTTTTTGGTCTGTTGTGTGAAGTCAGGGTCAGGCTTCCACTCTGGTCCTTCTGTGCTCTGCCCCTCCCCTGGGTGTGTGCCCCAGACCAGGCTGGGTCCTTAGAGAGACAGGAGCTACAAAAGCCTCCATCCTGTTCTCCGGGAGTAATGGTCTCTTTGAGCTGCAACATGTGTTCTTAAAAAGAAGGCTGAGGACAGCACGTAGAACATGCCCCCCTTAGCATCCGGGCAGGGTCGGCCCACTCAGGCTGCCCATGCCCTTCCGTTCATGTAGCTACCCGCATGTTGGGCATTGTTCTGTGGCCATGAATTGTAGTACCTAGAAACCCTAGCCTAGGAAGAGCTTTTGCCCGGGTTTCGGGGAGGGGGGGCCCTCAGATGATAAATAAGGTAAAAAGTAATTGCTGTGGAGCACGATCACTCAGGGGAGGGAAACTCGGAATCCTGTGGCAGGGGAGATGATACAGTCTAGAAACTGGAAAGGCTCAGGGGAGCCCTCACCGAGTGAGGGCACCTGGGTGAGGGGACGCAGCAGTTACATATCCAGGGTGAGAACCTTCCAGCTGGACATAGCAAAGGCCACGATGTATGTACATGACAGAGCGGCTCTGGGAAGAAAACTTCTGGCCTGATTCCCCCTGGTTGAGATGAGCTGGGGAGCTAGACTGCGGTCGGAGGAGGCTGGGGTTTGGGTTTGTGCCCTTTCCCTGCTGCTGTATGTTTTTAATCACGTGCCCACATTACTTCTTCAAAGCAACGTTTAGAAGTTAGGAAGGGAGGGCAGTGAAATGTAACAGAAGGGGAACCGTCAGATGTCATGGGAAAATAAGGGGTTTGGAAGCCCCCAAATGGGAGCCCTAGTCCCTCTTCGGGTCTCCGTCTGAAACGTTAGCTTCCTAAGGAGAATGGATTTGTCCGCGGTGTGAGTAAAAAGTAATCACTTTAATTAAAAACTGATCGTCCCTTTCTGCTGCTTGTTTTGGCTGATTGTCCTTGGGCAGGTTGCTGGCCCTCTCTGCGTGCCGGTGTCCTCCGAGAAGACGGGGGTAGTGCTCCCGACATCACAGGACTGTCAGGAAAACGAACGGAGAGAAGGGATGTGTCGAGTTTCTGCCTGGCTTGCAGTTGACCTTCACGAGGGCATGTCCTGGCATGGCCCGGCTGTCTTCAGGGCAGAGGCGGGGAGGCTGGCCTGTCCTCACATCCTCCTAGGGCTTGAGATCGCAGGAAGGCCCTGCACTGCAGCTCCCTTGGAGGCAGCTGGGCTTGCTCCGGACCCCCAGGCCGATGGCCGTCCAGACCCTGAGGCCCTGCGAGGCGGTCAGTTATGGGACCAGCGGGCCCTTGAGAGCCTCCTCAGGTGCAGCTCGCCCAGCTGAAGGTGCCTGCGGGGCTAGGACCGGCCGGCCACCTGGCTCCGACACCCCTCCCTGCCCTGGTGTGGCCTTCTCTCTGGGTGCTGTGTTCATTTTTCATGCCTTCCATCGGAGGCAGAAGGCAGAGAGCCGTTTCCTGCAGGGAGAGCGCAAGCGCTGGAGTAGGGAGGAGGGAGGCAGTGATACACAGCGATTAAACACTGCAGAGGCCTAAACAAATGATGGCTCCCTCCTCCAGCTGCTCTGGAAGAGAAACAGGGAGCCAGGCCTGAACGAAGGTGGCCCAGGCTGCTGTCTGCCCCCCGCCTGCCTTACCTGGGGCTGCCCCCCGAGAGCCACAGCCATGCAGAGCCCAGGACCTAACTCAGTCCTTCCAGCCACTCCATGAGGCAGATACCAGGGCAGAGAGGGTTCGGGGCTACACAGCTAACACACTGGCAAGTTCTGGGGAGACGATAGTCATTAACCTCACGGAGCGGGGACTTGCATGAGACTGTGTGGAAAGCACTCAGAACAGGGCCTTAGCCTTAGTCAAGTCCTCCATCCGTAAGAGCCACTGTCAGGGCCGCCCTGTTACACCTTCAGAGCAGGTAGGTGCGATGGGTGGAGAAAGAGGTGTCCATACAGTCAGGGTCTTGCCCAAGACCACACAGCCCACAGCTAGTAGATAAAACCTGGACTCACCCACTTTGGACCCCCTACCCAGTGTTCTTTCTCCTGTACCCGGTCCAGGGAGAGCATCCAGGTTCAGATCTCCGGGGCCTTGAACGTAACAATCAGGGAAGTCAGCGGCAGTGTTGGAGACCATGTGCCCAGCACACAGCTAATTCCCCTTGACCTGAGAGCTTGTGTGCATTCTGAACCTAGAGGGGCAAAGGGAGGCATTACTCCTTTTTCCGATCACACAGCAAATGGCGACTGAGCCTGCCTCTTGGTCTAGAGCAGCGGCCCTCCAAATCGGGGTTCTTGGCCCAGCAGCATCAGCATCTCCCCAGAACTGGCTAGAAATGCAAATTCTTGGGCTCCATCCCACCCCCGCTGAATCCGAGGACCCCTGCCCCCCCTGGGCCCAGCACCCTGTGTTTCAGCAGGCCTTCCAGATGATTCTGACGCACAGGCGAAATTGGAAACCCCTGGCCTGGAGACCTGGGTGGTTCAGTCCTGCCCTGGGACCTCACCGTCCAGGACGCCGATTCACACAGGCATCGCCCAGATGCGTTACTCCCTAAGAACCAGGTGCAGCCAGGAAGCACTTATATGCCGAGGGAATTCTTATAAATGATTATTTTCATTGCAACAAGGCAGCTGGATATTTAAAGAAAACCTCACAGAGAATCATTTCATCTCATAAAGGAGCTTCTGCAGAGAGAAAACTCTCCGTTTCCTGCCCATCCCCCTCCCCGGTGTTCTATAAATTCGGTGTCTAAGTCATCTCTTCCTCGAACAGTGTCCACCTGTCCATAACTAAGACAAGTTGACAGTGTGACAAAGAGTCGCCAGAATGCACCAGGGGCTTCTGCAGCTTAGGGGAGCATCGTGGGACCGTTCTGGTGTCTCAGGCAGCCAGGTTGCCCACTGCCAGTCCCTGCCAGGCACCTGGAGAGGTGGCAACAGCCAGCCGTGGGGGGCCTCCGGGGTTCCATCAAGTATCCACAGTTGGGGCTTCTCAGGAAAGAAGTGATCCGTTAGGAAGCCAGGGCAGACACATGAAAGGTGCGGGTGATGGGCCGCTCTTGCTAGGTGGGTGGGTGAGAGGAAAGCCCCCTGCAACACGGTGCTGGGTAGAGAACCCGCTGGAAGGCTGTCATCTCCCATCGTGTGGGGCCAGGTCCCCTGCCCCTGAGGGAAAACACCTGCCTGATTTGCAGTGTGACTGTCGCTGGGGCGGGAGCTCTGTCCCCACCCCGAAGCCACCCGTCTTGCCACCCAAGCCTCTGTATCGTTCCGTGTCCCGTTCACGAGCCGAGCCCAGGCTGGGGAGGAGGGGAACATCATGTGCCTGTCTTGTCCTGTGACTGAGACTCTGGCAGGTTAACGAGGTCACTGAGCCAAGCAAGTGGAGGAGGATTGGGGGTGGCCCAGGTGCTCGGAGGCAGAAGAGCTGAGGGTCAGGGCAGCGGGTTTTTCCTGAACTTGCTCTTTCTCAACGAGCAGTGAGTAGCCTCAAGTCAATTCTCCGTAGTCAAGTACATCGCCGGGCGAAGTGCCACCCGCCCCAAATATGTCTCATGTCTTTGTCCCCATGGCTTGCACACCCTCAGTCACTCCGGGGCCGGGAAGCTTTCCAGGTCATTCCTTTATAGAAACAAAGGCGCCCTGGGATCAGCACCTTCCCAAGGCCTGGTCTCGGGGCCCCAGGACGGTCTACTCTGGCTTCGTGAACCCAGGCTAAGTGAACGGGAACCTCCATTTGAGGATCCTGGGGTTTGCTGCTGGCTCCGGCTCCCGTGAGGACCAAGAGCCTGGGGTTTGGCCCTGAGGGTCAGAGCTAATGGTGGGGGTGCACAGCCAGGCCTCTCGCCCCCCAGACTCACGGCCCTCTTGCCTTCCTGGAAGGTGGACGAGCATGGTGGTTAGACTCAGCTTCCGGTTGAGCCTGGGAAGGGCCTGGCGTCACCCCAACCTCTCCTTATGCTGGAGGCGGGAGGGAGGAGGACACAGACCAACTAGCCAGCACTGAGCTGGGCAGTCTCAGCAAGGTCAGCTACCCAGGGAAGAGCCGGATTCCGTTCACCACCCCCCCACCCCCCACCGATTCCCCGAGAGTGAGCCGTGGGCAGTGCTGTTCAGGCCCCGGGAGAAATTATAGTACAAGATAGAAACAGGCTCTCCGGGTAGCACCTGCTGGAATGAGGGGCAGAGCTTTCCACAGCTCCTGGGGGCACACAGTGCGGCCCAGATCTGGTCTTGCAGAACCCTGGGCATGCCGTACCAAGGTCAACAGTATGGGGAGAGCTCTCCTCCACCATGCGGGGTCCTGGAGCAAAATGGAGCTGGGGAGACTCTTGGCACTCAGGACCCTCCTCCCAGTGGACATTCTGGTCAATTCCTGGGTAGCCACAGGACCTGAATGGGGTGGGGGGGGCAGATACACAGAGGCCACCTGGCTTCAGTCTGTTGTGGGGTGTCTGGGGTCCTTCTCCCCTCCCCAGCATGCTTGCTTTGCCATCACTGCTGCGTAATTTTCAGCTGAGGTGGTCTAGACCCCCCCACCCTTACCCTACTAGCAGTAGGTGTCCCCAGAGTAAGAGGAGAAACCCGTGCCTTGGGCCTCGCCTGTTGCATGCTCGGGTGTGCCTTGAGCCAGGTGCCCCAGCTTCTCTGCGCCTGCCCTTCGTTTCTGAGATGGGGGCTGTGGCCACTCCACGACCAGGTAGTTTATGAGGGTCCAGGGCCAGCTCACACACCCCTCGCAAGGGCACGGGACACAGTGATGGCTCCCTGCCAGCCGGTCTAAGCGGCGGCAGCACTTTGGCCCAGGAGGCCCTCTGCCCCGGACCCTCGCTCAGGCTGGCAGCACCGAGGGGGCATCACCAAGGGGAAGGTAGCATTCTCTTTTGATGAAAATGGCCTCTTGAGCTTGTTTGGGGTTGTCTTTTCGACTAAATGAGCTATCCTGGAAGGAAGGCTGCAGACGGTGGTGGGAGGTAGGCAGAGAACTTTCCAGGCTGGGATTTTCCTAAAGCCCACGGACAGGCTCAACCTGTCTGGCATCTCCTCTGGGGTCTGAGGACCTGCCCAGCAGGGTGAGGGACGGCCAGACCGGTTTGAGAACCATCCCTGCAGCTCCGGCTCTGAGGTCCCCTGGAGTTCAGTTCCCAGGGTGAGTTCACATGCCTGGAGCCTCCAAGCTCCTGCTGACCCAGCCAGCCCTAGGGGAGAAGGCTGGGGGCGTGTGCCGGGGCTTCTGGGAGGAAGGGCACGGCCCAGAGGCCCTCTCTGGCCAGGCAGGGACCTGAGATGGCAGGTAGGGCCAGGCACGGCCGGCCGTGAGCCTCCGCGCACATCCGGGGATTGCAGGATGGGCTGCCTGTCCCTCACCGTCCTCCCCACATGTGGGGCCTGAGTGTGTGTGCAGATAAGAGGGGAGGCAGACATGGAGAGGAGCAGGGGCGCCGGCAGCCAGAGGGCCAGCAGATGATTCCTCCTTGTCTTGACTTTCTTACCCACACAGTGATGGGAGGTGACAGAGCAGGGAGCAGAGTGTGGGAATGATCTAGAAAAACCAGCAGCTGAAACTCAGGGCAGCGTGCTGCTGCTGGCGGTAGTGCAATGATACAGCTGTTTTGCAGGAGAGTAAGATTCTTNGGCCTGTTGTCTTTTCCAATTCTGAGAGTCTGGCAGGGGAAACGGGCCTCGCTGGGGACTCGGGAGCAGCACGGGCTGCCCAAGGAGCACCCAGTAAGGAACAGGTGCTGCAAGCCTGGGCCCACAGTGTGGAAGCATTTTCATGATGCCTTTGCAGATGAGTGAAAGGAATTGTGTTTTTCTTGAGCAACAGCATGTAGAAGGGGAGACAGGGAAGCTTCTCCATCCTAAAGGAGCATGTGCTCAGTAACAGTAGGAACGTTTATTTGTATATAGTCCTTCCTGTATGCCAGGCACTCTACCAGCATCTATGTACATTAGCTGATATAATCCTCCCGACAGCTTAGGAGGTAGGTAATATTTATTCTCCCCATTTTACTAAAGGGAAAACCAAAGCACAGAGAGGTTAAGTAACTCACCTCAGGTCACACAGCTGCCAAGTGGCTCAGCTGGGATTGGAACCCAAGCTGCCTGGCTCCGGTGTGTGTGTCCTCGGCCACTCTGCCTTCGGAGGCCGGGGGATAGTCAGCATTTTACAGTAAAGACTCTGGCACAAGACTCACCATTTCTTACGTGTGGTTCGAAGCTTGCGCCCTTCCTTCATCCTGGAGCTCCTCACACCCGGCCTGTGGACAGAGGTTCCTCTTCTTGTCTTCCCACTTTACAGATGATGTGGAGAAACCAGTCCCCGCCTGAGCCACATCTGCCCCCATGTCCTCCTCCCCTCCTGGCCCCTCACTCGCCAGAGCCGAGCAGGGTCCTGGTCCCCGGATACACGCAGGAGTCCCCATGGTCTCTAACTGCCAAGCTTCCCTAGGCAGTGGTCCCAGAGTCCCCTGAGTGGGGGACAGAAGGGAGGTCAGAGGCTGGGATGGCGTGGCCTGGCTCTGGAGGCCGGAGGAGGAAGAGCCGCAGCATTGCCAGGGAGCCCTGGGCGAGGTGCTCCGGGAAGGCCCTTGGCCTTCCCCTGTGGGATGGACCCATCCACACGAACCCCAGTGTCAACCCAAGAGCAGAGAGAACCCAGGGCGGCAGCCAGCCTCCCACAGTACAGGAGCAGAGGCTGTGTCTCTAACCTGCTTTCCTTCCCTTCTTCTATTTTGGCGTGGCCCACCAGGGGGTGTGCATGTCATAAAACAGGCGTCAGTTGACTCGGTTACAGATGTTATGATGGCAGCGCCAGTCACCAGACACTTCATGATAGGATTCCTTTCGGGGCTGATGCTCCTGAGGCCGGGTCCCAGCCCCAGGGGAATGGGGAGCTGCCAGCAGGGTCAAAAGCCCCAGAGCACCAGTCACAGGTGTACCCCGGTTGTCTGGCTCGTGGATGCAGCAGGCGCAGTCTGTCCGTCCCTCCCGCCTTGCCTGCATTAGGTTATCCAGCTGTGATTCATTTCAGTCCGTTGGTTGTGTCAGTGCATAGCCTGTACCAAGGGCCGTGCTGGGCGCCGGGCCTGCGGAAGCGACCCCCTCGGCTCCCGTCGAGGCCCATGGGGCTCATGCTCTCACAGCACGACAGTGCACCTTCCCCCGGAAAGCCCGGCTCTCTGAGTCATTTCCGCATCCATTGAGCATCTCCCATCTCCACCAAGCCGCGTGCGGCCTCCGGGGACACAGACCGGAGAGAGGTGATCAGAATACATTTGTGGGAAAATTCCTCTGGCCGCCTTGCAGAGAGTGGGTTGGCAGGAGGCAGGTTTGGAGACAGAGATAAATGATGGGCCCGGCTTGTCATAATTCAGGGGAGAAGGGACAAGGCCTGCAGGAGGTGATTGCAACCGGCAAGCAGCAAAGGGGACAGACACACCGTGGAGAGGGCCAGGCTGCAGGGGCCCCTGCGTGGGGCAGGGGAGGGGGCGTCCTCCGGAGGTGGCTCCAGGTGCTCCCGGGGATTTGGGTGGACGAGGGGACAGGGACTTGACACGGGCGGGGGGGAGCCCAGCATGGAGGCCCGTACTTGCTCCCAGCACCGGGCAGGGCCCTCCAGACGCCCGTGCCAGACTTTCCCACTCCCGCTGCCGCTCCGGAGGGTCCTGCATGGATTCAGTGAGCTGATGGCCCGGGGACATATGAGAACGTGTTCTTAATATTCCTCATTGAGCAGTGAACTACTGGCATGCACCCAAGGGTGCTTTGTGCCTCGTCCTGCAAGTCTTTCTCACTCCCTTCCCTGGGGCACGGCCACCGCCTCCTGGACACCTCTGAGTCCTGCCCCTGCCCTGGGTCTCAGAAGCCCCTTTCTCCCTCCTTCCCTTTCTTCCTCCGTCCCCCTCTTCTCTCTCACACACGCTCGCTCGCTCACATACACTCACAGAGTTCCTCTGTTCTCCAGCAGCCTTTTAGCCGCTAAGATGCTCTTTGATACTTAATACGCCTTTGTTTCATTTTACATGTAGCTTCCCCAGGCTGCAGTGCATTTGGTCTAGCTTGGCCCTTACATACAGGTCTCTGTGCCTTCCCCCTCACGCACCGCCACCCCCCCCCATCCCTTCCCAGTCTGCAGACCTTCCTCAGAACGAGCAGCCCAGGCTTCTCACTGTCTGAGCGTCCCCTGCTCGCTTCTATAAAGAACAAACGGCTTGTTTCCTGTGGCCACTTGGCTGCCCCTGGCTCCTGGCTGCTTTTCAAACTGGAGTACAGCCTGGCGAGGGGCAGGCAGCCTTTCTCCGGTGCCTGGGTGAGCTCGATCACCCCTCTGATGCTCTAACTCCCCGACCCCAGCCTCTGCCTCTCCTCCACCCGCACCGGCTCATTGTCTGCGGCCCCGCTGGGCTTGTCTGGAGAATGCGGCTCCACCCTCCCTACCTGCAGTTCCCAAGTCCTGCCTTGCAGCCTCTTCCCACCCCCACGCCGCCAGCTCTCTGGTAAGACCAGCCCGGCCCCGCTTGTCCCTCTGGCCAGCCCATCCTGCGGATCCCCTCTGCCAGCAGCTGCAGGTACAGAGACATGCAGGGCCTGTCACTGTCCCCAAGGAAGACACATCTGAGACAAGCCAGGGCTAGGATGGCACTCCGGGCCTGCCCTCGCTTTTATATCTGGTTGCCTTTTGCTTGTCCCTCACGCATACTGTGGTGGCTGCAGGGGGAGGAGCCAGGAACATCTTGGGGAACAAACGTTGGGAACTTTCCCACCCTGTCCTCCTAGATGTACATCGTGGGCCCTCCTGATGCTCAGAACTCAAGTTCGTTTCCATTTCTCGTTCAGAAGTGTTCACGCTGCCTTAGTCGTAGCACCTTCTGCTGCAGGAGTCCCTAGACATGTCTACTGTATCCCCTTAATAGAAGATGCCACCCACTGTCATACATGCCACTATTTATGTCCCGCTAGGAAGGAAGCAATGCCACTAATCACACCATGACATGGCATCGACTGTAAGACACGTGCTGTGGGCACAGGGCCCTAGTTAAAGCTCGTGGCAGGTCCAGAACGGGAGTCCTGGTACCCCTGCGGCCTCCTGGGTAAGTTGCAGGGAGACAAGTGCAGGCGGTCAGAGCATGAGAGCTCAACTGTCCTGTCACCTCCCGGCCTGAAACCCCTCTCCTGTCCACTGACCCTCAGGGCTGTGCCTTTCCCTGTGATGCAGCCATCAGGAACTTCGCTGCTGAAGACCAGGGCCCGAGCCCGGGTCCTGGGGTGCTCAGGACCCCAGGGAGCCCCTCAGATGGCTGCTGCTGGGCTAGGAGTCCCGTGGCGGATCTCAGGGAACCCAAAATTCCTCCCTTTCGGGGCTAAAGGCACTTTCCAGTGGCTGAAGCGAAGGCAGAGCCATCTCTAAAGGAGGACTTGATTTTTGCCTCCTGTATCTCAGGCAAAGCAAGGCACTTGATACTGTCCTCACTCTGCCCCTTGGCACCCACCCCAGTGACTCAGGAGGAAGGGGCCACTCCACAGAGCCTGAAGCCTGGTAGGCAAATAGGCCTATCATCTGCTCCAGGGCCCAGGACTTACAGGTGCCCTGCACCCTCCCCAGCCCCTGGACACTTCAGAACTGCACACCTCTTCAGTTCATTTGATTCCCTTGTATGGTCCCAAGGGGTCAGAGACACCTAGGCCCCCATCCTGTTGGTTACTTATCTGCCAGCCATGGTCAATGATGTTAATTGCATTTCTCACAAACACGTGTATAGCACATACTAGGGCCTGATGGTAACTCAGCTCACCCTTGCAACTACCCTATGAAGTGAGGAGTAGAAGACCTCCACCCCATTTTAGAGATGAGAAAACTGAGGCCCAGGAAGGTTAGGCAACTTGCTCAAGGTGTCACACCGTGGTAGAGACTGAGCTGGGGTCAGGTTTCACGGACTGGCTCCAACGTCAGTGCCTCACCAGCTCGCCCAGGGCTATGTGGTAGGTGTGGGATCGAGGGACTGCTTTGCTGGGGCTACTGTGGGTTACAGGGTTTCTTTGTTTCCCTGCCCGGCCTCCCTCCCTCTCTGGCTTCTGCTCAGATAACCTTGTAGTTGGTTGACGACACTAATTAGAGCTCACATCCATTCTCTGAGGCAAGGCCGCTCCTGCTAAGCCCATTTCACAGATAAAGAGATTGGGTCTCCAAGCCATGAAGCAGCCTGTGTGAAATCTCACAGTGGCGGGACATGAGCGAAGTCCTGTCACCTGTGGGACTACAGAGCCGGGGCACTTAGCCCCCACTTCCCGTGGCCTGCCCACCATTGTCCCTGCCCGCTCCTGGGGCAGCGTGGGTACTGGTGCCCGTGGGGGCTGCCTTGACGCCTCCTGGAGGGGGCGGGGGTGGCCGTCTCCCATCCACAAGGTGCTTTCCTGCCAGTACGAGCAGGGAGCATCTGCAGACCCTCACCTGCTTTCCAGAGACCACACGCTGCCTTCTGGGTCTCCAGACGCTGTTTTCAGCACTTTACAAGGGTTAGTGTCGTGTAAATGTGACAACAGCCCTGTAAGGAGTGAGCATTACTATTAATGCCTATTTAACAGATAAAGAAACTGAGGCCTAGAGTTTGCCCAAGGTCATGTAGCTCTAAGTGGTGGAACCTAGACTGTCCGGGTGAGTGGTGCTCCCAGAACCAGGCAGAGGGCTGGTCCCGGTGGCTGTCCACGCAGTCTGAGGGGCCCTTGTGATGCGGGTGGCTGGTATCCCCTCCTGAAACTCTTCCCGTCCCTGCCACTCCATCCAGGGACTCTTCATGACTGGCACCCCTCCCGAGTCCCAGAGCCTTGGTCCCTTTTCCTCCCCCCCCGCAGAGAGTGCCCAGGGCAGAGACACACAGGACCAGGAGAGACGTGCAGGCAGGGCTGGCCCATCGAGCACCACGCATGCTCAGCCCAGCCCAGATGCACACACATGCAGTGCACACCCCGACACCCCCCCACTGGGCTGTCTCTCGGTTCTTGTGCGATCCCCTACCTGCCTCTGCCTGTCAGTCCCCCAGGGTCTCTGGTGGTGCCCGCACCCCCTCTGTGGCTGTGCTTCCCACCCGTCGTCACTAATGGGCATTTGCCTCACAACAGCTTGTGTTGGTTTGCGCTGTGTCCAAGCGGCGGCCACCACGTGTCTGCCAGTGTGGCCTCCGTGCTCACTGGCTGCTCGGGCCCAGGGGGTGAAGGGTGTTGCCGCCCCCGCTCCCTGCCCTTTCCCTCCTGGTTGTAGAAACGTGGCCGTCCTGGCATCTGTGATACCGTGACTGCCTAATACACATGTCACATCTGCGCACAGCGTTCCAGGCTCTTCACTGCCAGCCTCTGCCATGCCACCAGCCCCCTTTTATTCCCTTAACGGGAAACCACTCCATTGGCAGGAGGAAGACAGGGGCTGTCCTTGGGCAAGCAGGGGGGTGGCCCATGACCTTGGAGGAAAGCTCTTGCGTGGTGCGGTGGCCCCCGGGAGGAGTGAGGGCTGGGAGGCGCGGACAGCGGGCGCCACCATCTGTGGCCATCCTTTGTGCTGGCGGNCTGGGAATTCATTTCTGTTTGTTCCAACCTCTCTGAATAGGCTGCTCCCCCCACCGTCCAGCTGTGGCAGATGTGTGCTGGATGCCCGCTCTAGGGGCGCTTTGCCACCATTCCAGGCAGACACACACCAGAGTAGGGGTCTCCCCGTGCAGGTGGTGGCAAGATGAGCCTCACAGAGAGGGGCAGGACACTCTCTTAAGACCTAGCTCGCCCCTCAGCAGCCCCTCCTGGAGGCAGGAACAGGTGCTCTCCCAACCGGAGCTCACAGGCTGCTTTTCAGCCTGCACTTTCCTCCTTGACCCACGTCCCCAGGCCCTGCACCCGCAGAGCAGACAAACGCAGCAACCCCGGAGGGCCCATCAGCGCCCCGCCCCGTTCCCTGCAGGAACTGCTGCCCTTCCCTTGCCCTTGAGCCCCCAGCCGGTCCCTGGTAACCGGTGGACCTTGCTCCCAGGCAGCTTTAGCTGGACGGCATGGGGAGGGTTCTGCTGGCCCTAGCGGCTGGCCCCTGGTCCCCGGCCGCCCGGGGAGAAGGAAGAACCCACCTCTCCCCGCTACTGATCGAGCTTACACAGGCCACAGGAAGGGGCAGAGTGTGACATGGTTTCAGGAGGGTCCCCAGCCCTGCCTTTCAGGTTTTTGGGCCAGTGGGGCACTCTGTCCAGGGTCGGGGCAGTTCCAAGTGACAGCCCTGTGCAGCCACTCCAGACAGGGCTTTGTGCCTTAAAGTGTTTCCCCCCAGTATGAGCTGATTGTGATAAAGGGCCTGGTTCGCGTGAGGCCTCACTGGGTTGGCAGGGCTGGAGACCACAGCCACTGGGTGTTTGCCTCCTGAAGGGTTTCATCTGCTCTCCCACATTTTGGTTCAGGCTTGGTTTCTCACCGGGGTGTGGGGCAGGGGACACTGTCTGCACTGCTGCCGGTCTAGCTACGGTTACTATGAGTGACTTCGCCGGTCTGGGCTCAGTCTGCTCCTCTGCAAAATGGGGATAAGAGCTGCCGTTCTGGATCGCGCAGGGCAGATTTGAACACAAAGACCCCGAAGCGTGTTGTACATCTAGATGGGAGGGGAGGGCCTGGAAATGAGGGAGTGGGCTCTGCATCCAGCCAAGTGGCTGAGCTGAGCGGGCCTGGTTCTGAAGGCTCCCGGCTGTCCGGCGGGGCTGACTACTTCCAGAGCTATCAGACCACACCAGTCTGGCTGAAGTACTCACGGCAGGAGGGGGACGGTGACCAGGGTGTGCTCACCCCTTTTTGCTCCCACACAATCATCTCATCAGTTTCCCCATGCACCCCTCACCGCAGCCCTGGGAGGGAGGGGGGGCGGGAGTCATTCCTCTTCCCCTGCAAGCACACTGAGGCCCAGAGACGGTCTCCAAGCTCGGCTAGTTCACACAGCAAGGTGGTGACGGCCCAGCCTTCCAGACTCCCTCATGCTCCTTGGGAGGCCTGGCCAGACAAACTAACCTTGAGCTGCTCTTGGCCCCTGGTGGTTATATCAGGACGGTGGAGGATGATTCCCCAGCACCCATTAATGTCAGCTGCTTTTCTCTTGGTGTGTAAGGTCTCTGAGCCTGGACGTCCAGGGTCCTCATGTGCTTTTCTGCCCTTCGTGCCCCCAGCACACGCTAGCAGCCCCCCACCCCCGAGCTGCCCTCTGCCCTGGAAATCCTTCGTTCTCCGAAGCTTGGGTGCCCAGCAGCACAGGGGCCAGCCACCGGGCTGACGGGAAGGCATGGGCACTTCTGCGGGGAGGACTTCCAGGGAGGATCTTGCAGGCACTCCTGGGACCGTCACTAGGCTCCAGGAAGGCTCTGGATGCCCTGTGCAGTGTGCCCTGCCTGCCTTCCCCCTGGGGGAAAGCCATGTTCGGCTGACGGTCCAGAGGCTTCGCTGAGAAGTCTTGATGGACCAGCACTTCCTAAGCTCACCCCACACAGCGTCTGTGCTTGGCTCCCTCCCTCTTGCCCCAGTGGTGTGTCCTCTGACGGTCCCCTCCATCGAGTCCAGTCTCTCCTCTTTGCCGCCTCTGGGCTGTCCTTCTCAAAGTGGCGGCTGTTGAAAAGCACCCCCCTCCAGCATCAGGAGCCTTTTAGCCCTTCCTTTGGGGTATTAGTCCCACGGTCCAGGTGGGGAGGCTTAGTGCGTCTCCGGGCGTCACGCGAAGATGGGAGCACCCAGTCTGGGCCGGCGAGGGGGCTGTGGGCGTGGCAGGGGGAGGTGCTGCAGGGCCCACTGACCTTCCTGTCCTTCCTTGTAGCCCTGCTGTCCTCCTGGTGCGAGGAGCTCGGCCGCCTGCTGCTGCTCCGACATCAGAAGAGCCGCCAGAGCGACCCCCCCGGGAAACTCCCCATGCAGCCTCCCCTCAACTCCATGAGCTCCATGAAACCCACTCTGTCGCACAGGTGAGTGGGCGCATACCTCCAGGGGTGGGCTCTGGGCAGCCAGCCCTCGGGCCCCGATGTGTCCTTGGAAGAGCCCCTCAGGTACCAGGACCGGGGTGGGAGCCTCTGAGCAGCCGTGAGGATATTCCCTGTTTTCTCAAATGCCGCTGCTTCTCCCACATCACGGCAGAGGCTGCAAGCGCTGGTCTTACCCAGCCCGACTGCTTTGTCCCTTCGGCGGAGGGCTGTCTCTTCATTTAGGTTTTAGCCTTTGGGCTGAAAGCTAACTGTCCTGAGCCCAGGGTCTTCCCCCTTTTCCTGAGCAAGGCGTTGGGCGACTGGGAGACACCCAGAGCCCAGAAGGGGCTCAGGAACATCACAGAGTTGATGGTCCCCCCTGCAGATGGATGGGGATGGAGCCAACCCAGGCTGACCGTGCAGGAGCCGAGTGAGGCTGGGCTCTTAGTGCAGGGGTGGGGCCACCAGAAGCCCAGGGACATAGGTGGGAATGGCTTGGCGGAGGCCATCAGGCACTGCGGTACTGGCCAGTCTGCCCTGCACAGCCTCAGAAGGAGCGTGTGCTCAGGACCAGCAAGCCCTGCAGTTAAGTATCCTGCAAGTCCCTTACTGAGCCGGGCATGCGCTCTCTGAGAGCTCTCCCAGCCGACCCTGGAGCAGCAGGCCTGCCATGCCATCTGCTTTTCCTCTGCGGGTCCCGCTGACAATGAGGCTGGAGAGGGCGGGGCGCGTTTGCTGTCAGAGCGAGGCTCTCATTCATTACCCAGCCTGACCGAGGCACCCGCGGCCCAGAGCACGCTGCAGGAGACCTGGGCCACACCACGGGGTGGGGGTGAGCTGCCACAGAGTCAGGCACTGGCCACACTCGACAAATGGAATCAGAGACTGTTGGTTCTCAGAGCCACGGGGAGCTCCTTAGGGCAATCACCCCACCCAGACAGGATGGCCCCTTACACATGGTTCGCAGCCTCTGCCAGAGGCACTTTATAGGACAGCCAGCCCGCCACCGCTGCCCAGGGCCACTGCCCCAGCACACCCTTAGCGCGACCTGTGACTACCCAAACTCAGGATAGCCCCCCTTCTGTGCAGGTTTCTTGGTGGGCCTTCCTGCTGGCATTCGGGCCAGGGCATTTTCCATGGTGTGGGACTTTGCAGGGCATTTAATATCTCGGTCCCTGCCCACTCGGTTCTTCTACTGGCCCCCCACCCCCACCCCTTTGGTGCTAAAGTACCTTCATACATTGTTGGGGGTGAGAGATTCACCTGTGCTTAAGAACCACGGCTCTAGAGAGACAGAACCCACCTCTGGCCGCCCTCTTCCCCTCGCCCGGGCTCAGCAAAGAGCCACACAGGTCTTGTCTGTCCGCGAGGCTCCCGGCCACTGTGCCCTAGCTGTGGCTGAATGCAACCCAGACCACCAGCCTGCGTTTACCCTCCTTTTAGCCTGTCCCCACTGCGCCCCCCCAGACCTGTCCTGCCTCTCGGTGCCTCACGCGCCCTGTCCTGCCAGCCTGTCTTCCTCCGACTGGGCCAGGGCCCTGCAGCCCCAGGCCTGCCTCAGACCTGCTTGGCCATGACTGTGGAGGCCGCGGAATGCCAGGGATCTGGGCCCTGGCCAGGCCTTCGCCAGGTTGTTGCTGAGCTGAGCTGCTGGCCTGAGAACGGCCCGGCCCGTCACCAGCAGAGGAGGAGCCGCATCTTGCTAGCTGGGGAAGTAAGACCCAGTGAGGTGGATCGGGAGCCGGCAGATCGGGAGCCGGCGGATCGAGACAGGGGGAGGGTTAGGTGACAGGTAGGCCTGGCCTCGGGGTTCAGAAGGAGGAAAGTGGCTGGGCTGTCAAGAGGCTTCCCAAAGGACATGGGCCTTGACCTTCAAGGACTTGGTCTGAGAGCTGGGCAGGTGCGTTCTAGGAGTTTGCACCGGCTTTCCGTCAGTGGGCTGAAGAGCCACTGGCCGGTACCCAGTGCCGCCTGCGCCACTACTGGTTCGGCTCCCTGTATGTGCTCGGGAAATGATGGAGTATGCAAAACACGGCCTCTCGGAGGTGGGAGAGCCCTGTGCGCTGCAAGATTTCACGGAGAGCTGGTGGGTGACCAGTTGCTTCCACGGAATGTGGCCTTCTTAACATAGCACCTTCTGAACAATACCTCCCACCCTGAATGTCAGGACGAGAAGGGAAGGCGGGCCCAGAGCAGGACAGTGACTCACCGGTGAACACACAGCACTGAACCACACACAGTGCTCTGCCCTTCACTCTGCTGCTGGCCATTCAAGATCAGCGAGGGGGCGTCTAGTGGTTAACCCACCCCTGAACCAGACCTTGCCCTGTTTCCCGTTCTGCAGCAGGGCAGTTGAGACCAGAAAGAAGTGTCATCAGTTGAGCAAGGACCGGTCCACATCCCTGCAGGCCCAGGGCCGAGGCCAAGGGCACATCGTGAGCCAATGATTTGAGGTTGGCTGGTGTCTATTCACGGCTTCATGAATTGCCTGGGAAATTCCCATAGGGGCATTGCCTTGTAAGTCCTCATGTAATTTCCCAAACCAGAAAGAAAGAAAGTTGAAGAGAAAGTCAAGTACTTTCACAGAAAGGAGACTTTTCTGATCACCCTCCCCCACAACTGTATTGAATGATGTGGGGACAGAAGCCCTTCTTGCCTTATAACTAAGGAGACCCTGAGCCGGGTGAGCTCGAGGACCCTGTGATGTTGAGGATTGAGTGCTTGGGGCGGTTGGCTGTTTGAAAACTCGGGGTCCTTGTCTGTAGGCTCTGAGGACAGGTAAATAAAAGAGGGTGAGGGAGCCCTGGAAGCCTGAAGCCCCAGTTTGCTGTGACAGTCAAGTGGTCACAGCCATTTACATTTTTTTGTAATGTTTATTTATTTTTGCGAGAGAGAGAGAGAGAGAGAGAGAGAGAGAGAGAGAGAGAGACAGAGACAGAGACAGAGAAACAGAGAGAGACAGAGAGACAGAGAGAGACAGAGAGAGAGAGGCAAAAAGAGAAGGAGACACAGAATCCGAAGCAGACTCCAGGCTCCGAGCTGTCAGCACAGAGCCCGATGTGGGGCTCGAACTCACAGACTATGAGATCATGAACTGAGCTGAAGTCGGACACTTGACCGACTGAGCCACCCAGGCGCCCCATCAGGGACATTTAGAGGAAAGGTTACACGGAGGTCGGAGCCGCTGCACCAGGCTGGGAGTTGGGGCCTTTGAACCTCTTGAGCCAATAGGCACATGGTGGCACTACGGCGTCAGAAAGGGTCAGGCCACCACAGCCCCATGGCAGTTGCTGAGAATGACGGTGTCAGGAGGAGTGTCGTGTGCTTGCGCATTTGGGGAGAACTTTCTGGTCTGTGGAGCAGTCGATGGACTGTCTCGGAGTCCGGTCCCCATGAGCTAGCTCCGGGCGGGTGTGTTCTCCACTTCACAGGGATATACAGAGCTTCAGGTAGGAGAAGGAGGGCCGAGGCGGGACAGGGCCTCAGGACCGCAGCCCTGCAGCCGGACCCCAGCACAGCCCCCGCAGTGGCCTGGACTTGTTGCCAGCAGAAGTTTCTGCCTTCTTTCTCAGATCTTAAATAAGTGGTTAAAAAAGCCATTTGTGATTAGCCCGTTGTCCATATGCGAATCAGTGCTGCAAAAGTAATTACAAGCCTGATCCATCTTGTTTACACTCTTCATTTAATTACAGTCAGAGCCCGCTAGGGCTGGGGAACTCTCCAAAATCAAGGGGCGCTGCCCTTCTTCCGGGAGAGGGGTTTGCGGCCCCCCAGAAGAGAGGTGCCTGGGTGCAGCCACGGTGCTCCCCTCAGTGCGGCAGCTCCCTGAGCCGGGCTGCGGGCGGCGAGGTGCCGCCCTGGCGTCTTCCAGCTTCAGCAGCTCTGTAACCTCTCTGTGCCTCAGTTTCCCCACCTGTAGCGCTCGAATAACAGCAGTGCAGGACTTTGAACATGCTTGTCGCTGGGCCCGGCACACCAGGTGTCCCACGGGCCAGTCGTTATGCCCCCCAACCCTCAGCTGGGTGCCAGTAGACTGGCGTGCTCGCTCGGCCGGCTGACAGACAAGGGATCAATCAGAGCTGAGCCCTCATGTTCCCCTTTCCTTGGTTGCCTCACACCACCTTCACCGCCTTCGTTGTTAGCTGCTTTTATGTAGCTGTACCCAGAACTCAGAGGGCAATAGGCCCTTCTTGCCCCCAGAAAATTAAAAAAAGAGAGAGAAAGTGAGAAAGCAAGAAAGAGAAATGACAAAGGGATTGAAGGACCCATAAATCCTGCTCCATTGCTTCCAGATTGCTAAGATACAGGCTCTTTTCCCTTCCTCCTTCCTATTGATAAAATTTAAAACCCTGTAATATGCAGTGAGCAGCGCATTTCCCTCTACATTTCACTGCAGGGAGGGAAGGAAGCGGCCCGAGTCATTGTGATGATAGCGGTGTTAATGGTCCCCCTAAATTAAAGAGGGTGGGAGCTTCAGCTCCTCACTGGCTCGGTGTTTCATTAGTGGTAACTCTGCAGCCTTGCACGGAGATGGGACCAATATAGCCGGATCAGGGAAATTAATTAGGGTCTGACAATACCCTTAATAGGAATTCGTTATTTCTCCCAAATAAAGTGGCTGTTAGAAATGCAAGGGAAGAAATAACTCAGCCCTCCCCTCCTCTTCCGTCCACAAATGTCTGTGTAGACGCTGCCACGGGAGGGACCCGGGAGCCAGGAATCATCACTCCCTCTTGCTGGGCTTTACTCATTTTCTCACATTTAGCAAACATCAGTCAGTGCCCGTGGAGCTGCCAAACAGACACGTGAATCGTCTACTATAACTGCGGCGTGAAAAGCTCTTTTATGTGACAAAAAGGGCTGAGGAAATGGGAGAAAGTGTCCTTGGTTCTGCTTATGAGAATCACAAAAGGGAGTATCCAGGCTGGGCTTTGAAGTATAGGTAGGAGTTCGCGAGAAACAGGAAGGCAGAGGAACACTGAGGAAAGCCTCAGAGGCTTAGGAAATTAGCAGGAATGATAGTAACACCCCCTTTCATCAGTAGCCTTTCTGCCAAACTTCTAAGCACTAGTGTTGGATCAGCAGGTAAACGTGGGTACCTGCATGTAGTCAGGCTGGAGAAACGGAGAGGGAAGCGTATGCACAGATTAACAGGGACTCTGTGCCGGGCACTGTATTGAACTGGTATTTGTATGTTTGTCTTAGGAGAGTGTTAGTCCCATTTTATAGATGAGGACGTTGAGCTAACTTAAGTAATGAGTTCAGGTTTAGAAATTGCCGGTAGCAGAACCCAGGTTTGATCCTAAAAAGTCTGGGTTTAGGGCCCAGAAACTTAGCCTCCTCTACTGCCGGGCCTCCCTCTGTCATTTGAGTGTTAGCCTCAGAGATGTTTAGTTGGAGTCCCTGAGTATTTGCCAGTGTACTCAGTGCAGGCCACAGTTAATGATTTGATGGGTAGAGTCTTGTTTCCTGCATCACTATTTGGGTTTTCTCTGCAGCTTGTCTTTGAGTCCAGACTTTTGCAGGTCCTCTGTCCCTTCATGCTGGGAGGCTTCCCTGAGAAACTTCAGGAAGCTGTGCCCCGTGGACTTCTTGGGAACTGCTAGATGTCCCTCGTAGCGTGTGCTGCCCTCGCATTATCTCCATCTTCGAGCAGGGAAATGCCCCCCCTCCGGATCCTTAGCTCGCTGAGACAATGGGACATGGTCAGACCCATCTGGCAGTCTTGGCCTTGACAAGCTCTGGGCCCCTGTGAGATCCCAGATGCGTCTGGGAGAAATGCATCTGTTGAGCCCATTTTAAAGGGATGGAATGAGTCCTCAAGTGAAAGTCCCTTCATATAGTTCCTTGCTTCTAGAAGCCACGCAATAAATCCTAACAACGGCGGCGGCGGCAGTTTTAGGGGCCTGAGGTGTGCCAGATGTGGCCATTCTGCCTTACACGTGTGAGCTCGTGTAATCTCACGGCAGCCTTTACTATGATCCCCATTTCACAGACAAGGACACTGAGGCATAGAGAGAGTAAGTGGCTGCCTCATTAGCCTCCCTCCGTCACTCTCCCCAGAGGCCAGGACCTCTCACTTCCTGGGTGCCCGTGCCCCGCAGGGTCACAAGCACACTGCAGGTGGTCAGCAATCAAGCTTAAGGAGTGGACACGGTTTGTCCTTCTCAGGCATCCCTCCAAGGCGAGTACGGAGAGGTGGTCTTTCTTTCTGGCACTTTGGTTGGCAGAGGCTTTCTGAGCCCTGTAGGGGTGAGGACGTCATGCCAGGCACAGGTAGCCTGACTCAGGACTCCTGGGGCAAAGGGAAAAAGGCAGGAAGGCTTTCATTTGGGCCCCCACTCAGGCCCTAGGAATGTGAGGAACAAGTAGAGCTTAGGCCAGTGAATGTGGCAAGGGCTTCCTGGAGGAGGTGGCCTTTGGGAGAGGAGCCTGGGAAGGATGAGTGGCATTTTCTCAGGATAAGAATGAAGCCCCCGTATTAGAGGGCATTTGGCAGGCAGAACATGGATGAGAGTCCAAGTGGCTTCTGGGACTGGTGTCTCTCTGGGTTTACTAGGATTCTCAGGGCAGTGTTGGCTGGGCGAGACTGCAGCTGGGGGGGAGCTGTGGCCTGAACCCAGGCCCTGTTGGATCCAGGGCGCACAGAACCAGGCAGGATTGCCAAGAGCGGGATTCTCAGGGTCCGGGGGCCTGGGCCTCCCTTTGAATTGCAAGGGAGGAGAGAGTGCTTCCTGACCTGGGCTGAACTTACCTGCAGGTTAAGTAGTATTTGCTGGAGGAAGGAAGGGTCTCAGGACACCCCCCTCCACAGGCCTTCTAGGCCTCCTCTTCATCACCCTAGACCCCTCCCACCCTGGAAGGGCCCAGGAGCCCAGCTTGTCCTCGCTTCTTGGGCACGGGGAGCCGGAGCCGGGCAGCACGCCCCGCCCCCGGCGGTGGCGTCTGGGTCCTGGCAGAGGCGTCGGCAGGGCTGACTGCCATGGGCCTGTGGGGGCGAGCGCCTTCACTGCGACAGCAGGAGCCGTCTCCCCAGGAGATGAGTCACAGCCGTGTTGGTGCGGCTGCCACTTCTGCTTCTGCAGCAGGTGCGAGTGGGGGCGAGCGAGTCCCCGAGCCCGCCCCTCCGTGCGTGCGGCTGCCCCCTCCCCCGCGTGTGCACAGCAGCACGCCAGCAGGGCTCCCGTGCATGCACGGGTACGTGTCCCCATCCGCACGCATGCACTCCTGGTGTGCGCCTGGGTCCCCGGGGCAAACTCGCAGCCAGGCGACGGGATGCCCCGTTTGGGAACGATGGTTACATTTGCTTCTCACCGGCCCAGGGGTGGAGGGGACGAAACAGGAAGGAGCTGGTTTCCGCCCACGGGGCCCACCCACGGAGCTGTGGGGCAGTTGGGAGCCTGTTTGTGGGCCGGTGCAGTATCCTGGTGAGCGGGGACCTCCCCACCCAGGGTGGTGAGGCAGCAGCTGCCTGTGCCCTGCCCAGGCTCAGGTGGGGCCCTGCCAGGCTGCAGGGGCGCCCACAGGGCTTTCCTTCCCCAGCCTGCCAGGCGTGTGCTCAGAGGACACTAACATCCTCAGTCAGAACTGGCTATCAGCCTGGAGGGTTGCCGGGAGCTGGCGGGGCAGGTGTCCTGGGGAGAGAAGACGGGCTCGCACTTGTGTCCGTTAAGGGGATGGGGGTCCCGTGTTCGATGCTGCACACCTAGAATGAGGGCCTCACAGGACAGCTGTGTCGGGGGTAGGGGGGTCCTCCGCTCTGTTGTTTAGAACTGTAGCCTGCAGGGCCTCCCTTCGAGGCTTTGGTGTCCCAGGCCTGCGAGCAGGTGGTACCCCAGCCCTCCGTGACGTGTGCCAGGGAGGACCTTCTAGCCCAGCTGTGCTGGCTGGCGAGCAGGCATGTAGCCTGCTCGCCCATGTTGCTGCTGCACCCCTTCTGGGCTCCCTGGGCACCCAGGTCCCAGTCAGCCACCCCAGCTGCAGACTTAGAGCTGTCACCTGTGGCCTGTGCATCTGGGCCTTGTCGCTGACCCACATCACATCTGGCGGGCAGGAGCAGGGAGCAGGCAGGAGGGCTGGGTTCCCGGGGGCCTTTCCTATCCCCAGGCTCTTGGCCTGCTGTTTGCCCCCGGAGATCACGAGTAACGCTCAAGCCTGTGCCCCTTTCCAGCCGAGACAGGCTTTTTGTCACATTCTCCTCTTCGAGCCACATGCGACTGCCACGGCCGAGGCCTGTGTCCTTCCGTCTTCCTTGACTGAGACCCAGAGAAAAGGCGCATGGTACACCGTGACCCAGGGCGCACTCACGCTCATGCATAAAATCAAGACCTTAAGTTCAAGGAGTCAGGTGTATGCTCCCCACGTGCTCACACTTAACTACTTTCGGTTTTATTCCCTCTTTCTGGCCCCTCCTGCTGGTCTGATGCCTTGGCCCACTCATGCTTCATGACCTACAGCTTAAAAACTCCGAGAGGAGAACGGGGAAATGCCATTCTTAGGCCCGTTTTTACAAAGGAGGGGACTGAGTGCAGANGGAAGGAAGGGAAGGAAGGGAAGGGAAGGAAGGAAGGAAAGGGAAGGAAGGAAGGAGGGAAGGAAGGAAGGAAGGAAGGAAGGGAAGGAAGGGAAGGGAAGGAAGGAAGGAAAGGGAAGGAAGGAAGGAAGGGAAGGAAGGAAGGGAGGAAAGGGAAGGAAGGAAGGAAGGGAAGGAAGGAAGGCAGGCCAGGAGGGAGGGGCGGGGGGTTCTCTAATACCAGGAGGTCGGGGCAGGCCCCTCCATTGAGGTGACTTCTGAGCAAGATAGAAAGGAAGCCAGGGGCTGGCCAGACAGAGAGGCAGGGGAAACAAGCCTGGGCAGACAGTGCCATGGTTTTGGTCTCCAGTCCTTGACTGTTTGACTGTGTTCTCTGCCGAGGCTTCTGCCTGGCAAGGACCAGGCACAAGACTCAGACCCCCAGCTCCTCTCTGTCTGCTTGTCATGCAGGACGGCGCCTCCTTCCTATATGTCCTGACCTCTGGGCTGGCTCCCAGCACCCCTGGGGCCTGCCCCGGACCGCCAGCTAGGCGGGGGTAGAAGCTTCCAGGAGTGCACGAGGGCTTTTGCCTCCTGCCACCTTCTTGTCACAAGCCCAGGCACGAGGCGCTTTGCCACCACGCCACCGTCCTCCGGACACCCTCCCCCACCGTGGTACCCAGCCGTTCTGCCTGGCAAGGCCAGCACGACAGATGTGGGTGCCCTGTTTCTCTGTTCCTTCTGGAGCCGTGCCTTGGGTTTTCTCTTAGTGAGAGGCGCCAGAGTCCAAGTAAAACGGGCTCCGGAGGAGAGACGGCCCCGGCTCGGCACGCATAGGGCGCGGTCTTCATACTGTAACCCCGATGGCCCTCTCCCTCTCCCTGGGGCCGCTCTTCACAGCAGCTAACAGGAAGCCGTTATGGAGCCCTTACTGTGTACAGGGCAGGGTGTTGGGCCCAAGGTTAAGTCCTTGCTTCTGCCTAGGGGCTTCCCGGGAGATGTCACCAAACAGGGCGGGCACTTCTGGGCCCCTGGAGGACACAGGGGAGCTGCAGGAATGGCCAAGGGAGGGTGCTCCGATAGAGGCGGGCGCCGTGCTGATTCGCCAACGGGGTAAATCATCCTCAAGTGTGTGGCTTTGGACTTTGCCTTGTCAATACTGGGAGCCATCGAAGGGCCTCGAGCGTGCAGAACGCCGTGGGTGTTGGAGGAAGATTAGCGTGGCAGGGATGCGTCCCGGGAGCCGGTGGGAGCAGGCGAGGCAGCACGGCAGGCTGCCTGAACCTGGGATGCAGAGTCGGGAAGGAAGAGGGACAGAAGGAAGTGCCTGCCACAGGCCAGAGCAGCAGCGCCAGGCGGCCAACCTGCTCTGAAGGGAGGAAGGGGGAAGAGGTGAGATTCGGTCTGGGGCCCCTCCGACCTCTTCTGAGAAGGGACCGGGAAGTTCCAAGGGGAAGTGGGTGTGGGGGAACCAGCGCTCATCCTGGAGGGGCCGCTTATTGTCACAGCATGGTTGGAGGAGAAGCTCAGGGCCAGCCTGCGGCTCTCTCTTCTCTCTCCACCGCGTGGCCTGTGGACTTTGGTGGGCTAAGGTGAGACAGACAGCCATGGGAGATGGCCGTCCGCCACACGGTGAGAGGCGGTCACTTTGCACAGTCCATCACTGTGCAGTGTTGCCTGTTCTGCGTCGGACACCATGCCAGGCCTGGGGGGGTGGTCTAGAACTGACTGAGATGGGGGAGCCGCGCAGCATGGCAGAGTGGGGGGCCCTCCTGCGTTCGCAGCCCCTGAGCATCCCCCTCTGTCTCCCTCCGCAGTGATGGGTCATTCCCCTATGACTCTGTCCCTTGGCAGCAGAACACCAACCAGCCTCCCGGCTCCCTCTCCGTGGTCACCACGGTTTGGGGAGTGACCAACACGTCCCAGAGCCAGGTAAGAACCTCTCCTGCCCCCAGCCCCTGCCCCGCCCAGGCAGGACCGTCCCCGGAGCCCTGGGGCCTTTGGGTCGCCGTCCCACGTCAGCTCTCCTGGCCCTCCCAGGCTCTGCCCGGCCGGAAAGACCAGCCGTGGCCACGCCTCTACCCTCCACACCTGCCTCAGGAAGGTGGCAGCTGGCCCCTACGCATTGTCCCCCATCTGGGGCCCTTCTGGAGGGATGGCTTTCATCTGACGGAGAGCCAGCGTTCTTCCCCAGCCCACGTTTACTTTGGTTGGATGGATAGGAGCACTTCCTGTCTATTCCTGACCTCAGAGCCCCAGCATCTGGGGTCTTTGACACTGGGTAGCCTGGGTTAGATTTCAGCAAAACGGTGAGCCCTCCAGCTTGTGACAAACCCCTGTCCCCACACGCCTGGCCAACCCTGCCTGCTGCTCTCGCCCCTTCCTCTTTCCTCCACTCCTTCCTCTCTGGCCTGCCTGGCCTCTACCACGGCCATGCGGAAGGCTCTGGGCTGTTTGCCGCTTGGGACGGCACCGCCAGGCCCCCCGCAACCCCGGGACACAGGGGTCCCTCGGCCAGCATCCCACCGCCCTCCGGCGCTGGCAGGGTGGCTTCCCTTCACCCTCATGGAGCAGCAGTCCAGGGCCTCTGTGTGGCCCGACCCTTAGGCATCCAGGCCCCTTGGCAGGGGGAGGGCTGAGAAACCCAGTGTCTCCCACCTGGCACCGGGGCCAGGACCGGCCCTGCCTCATCTGCCACAGGCTGAGGCCCTCCTCTCCTGTGCTGCCTGCTTCCGGGCGGCATTACCCTCTCGGAGTATTCGCATGCTCTGGAACAGCTCGTGTCCTCATCCTTTCCCTCTGTCCCCCCTCTTTCACCGTCGCAGCCTCCTCCCTCCCCACGTCTCCTTTTCGCTCCCCGCGCTGCCTGGGGTACCTCTCGGGTGACGACCACTCTCTGCCCACAGGTCCTTGGGAACCCTATGGCCAATGCCAACAACCCCATGAATCCAGGCGGCAACCCCATGGCATCGGGCATGACCACCAGCAACCCCGGCCTCAACTCCCCCCAGTTTGCTGGGCAGCAGCAGCAGTTCTCGGCCAAGGCCGGGCCCGCTCAGCCCTACATCCAGCAGAGCATGTACGGCCGGCCCAACTACCCCGGCAGCGGGGGCTTTGGGGCCAGGTGAGCAGCCTGGGGAAGCGGGTTTGGCCCTGCGTGCCCTCCCCCCACCTCCCACCCCCAGGAGGAAGAGTCCGGGTTAAATGCCAGCACCGTGCATCCTGGCACGTCGTTCCCCCTTTTCGGGCCGGTCCGTAGGTCAGACACTCCAGCAGCTGCCGTCAGCCCCGTGGTGATGGGACTGTGCGCTCAGGCCTCAGAGTGGCCCTTGCGGGCCTCGTGTCTGTATTCGCAGGGAGACATGGAGAAGGTGGCCCAGCAGGGTGGGAGAGCTGCTCCACGCAGGTGAGGCAGGTCACTGCCCTGCCGGGTGTGGAGGCAGAGCTGCGTAAGGCCAAGAGCCCCCAGGGGCAAGAGGAAGGGAGGAGGGAAGGGGCAAGGAGCGCCAGGAAGATGCTGCAGGGATGTCGGGGCCGGGCAGAGGCAGCCCGTTCCTCCTCTGCCGTCCCACACTGTCCAAGACCGCCTCTGGGGCTTCACCCCTCCCCGGTGCCAGCACAGGAGGGCCTGGTGGTCGAACACAGGTGCCAGACACACCTGGAGCTGCATCCCCTGCCCCCGCCAGGGCCCTTGGGCAAGTTGCCTGGCTTCTCTGATGCTGGTCACCGAGTGACACAAAGGGCTCTCCCGTTTGGGTCCTGAGTCTAAACACCTGCTGCACTGGGATCTGAGATGACCCGCCTTCTCCCGCCCAGCCCAGGGCTTAGAGCGGTTCATGAGTAGCCTCAGGCTGTGTCTGAGTCCTCCCTTCTTCTCCCTCGCAGCTACCCTGGGGGTCCTAACGCCCCCGCAGGCATGGGCATCCCTCCGCACACCAGGCCACCCGCTGACTTCACTCAGCCAGCGGCTGCTGCCCCAGCAGCTGCGGGGGCGGCGGGGGCAGGCCAGGGCCCCG
>NW_027533256.1:2266370-2276839 GCF_008692635.1 Crocuta crocuta
GCGGCAGCTGCGGTGGCGGCGGCGGCAGCCACGGCCACGGCCACGGCCACGGCCACTGTGGCAGCCTTGCAGGAGACGCAGAACAAGGATATAAACCAGTATGGACCGGTAAGGGCCCCACTAGTCCCAGTCGAGCCTTGCCCTCCCAGCAAGGCAGGCAGCACCGGGGAGTCAGACTTGGGGGTGTCGGTGGGTGCCCGGTGCTGGGAGAGCTGATGGGGTCAGGGTGCGTCCGGGTTGTCTTGGAGGCATGTGGAAGGGTGTGTGTGAGGACGTGGGAGGGGGTGCTCGTGTTTGTTCTGTGTGGGTCCATGGCTCGTGCGTGTCTACAAATGGGGAAAGGGGCTCCTCGGTGCCCTCGGGGCTCCTGCTCACCAAAGAGTGGACTCAGTGTCTAAAACGTCTTGTCACCAGTCTGTCCCCGTGGTGGCCTCAGAAGACCATGTACGCCTTGTCATCCCACCTGTGGATTGGGCCCTGGTCCCAGTTCTGCTCCCCTGACCTTCAGGATGGGTGGAGCATGTGGCCAGGGGGTCCCCCGCCTGAAGGCTGGCAGGGGACAGGAGGTGGGGACTGTAGAATGGGGACAGCATGGCAGGTGGGCAGAGGCAGAGCTGGGACTGCCTCAGACTTTGCAGATGGAGGGTGTGTCTCCATTGGCCAAAGGCTTCCAGGAAAGGGGCTCCTGCCTCCATCCTCATCCCCCTCCATCCTCCCCTGCACCTCCTCACCTCTGCACCTTCTTCCCCACCCTGCCTGCCTCCCTGGAAATGCTGCCTGCTCTCTGGAGTGACTGCGCCCCACCCCGTAACACCCCACGGGCTGCATCTTCCCCGTGTGGCCTGCAGAGGGCAGCGGTGAGCCCCGGAGGCCAGAAAGTCCCTTGGGGCCCGGTCACCAGCTGCAGCCACACCGGAAAGAGCCCCCCAACCCAGAGCCTCCCTGCCCCCACCCTTCCCTCCCTGCACTTTCAATGCATGTGGCATTTTATTCTTTTTTTTTTTCTTCTTCTCCCGTTGAAGGTCTGTTCCTCTTTCCAGATGGGTCCCACCCAGGCGTATAACAGCCAGTTCATGAACCAGCCCGGGCCGCGGGGGCCCGCCTCCATGGGGGGCAGCATGAACCCCGCAAGCATGGCGGCTGGCATGACACCCTCGGGGATGAGCGGCCCTCCCATGGGCATGAACCAGCCCCGGCCGCCTGGCATCAGCCCCTTTGGCACCCACGGGCAGCGGATGCCCCAGCAGACCTACCCGGGGCCTCGGCCCCAGTCCCTGCCTATTCAAAGCATAAAGAGGCCATACCCGGGAGAGGTGAGTGTGACAGCAGGCAGGGGGTGTTCGTGGTGGGAGCCGGGGAGGGGGATGCTTGAAAACACAGGGACTGTGGGCAGTACCTTGGAAAGGGTACAAACTGACCTGCACAAAACCTGGACCAGAAGGCTGAGCCTCAGGCTTTACGACCAGCTCTGCCACTTTCCAGCTGGAAGTCCTTAATCAAGCCGTGTCCCTTCTTGAGTCTTGGTTTTTCATCTGTAAAAGACGGTGACGGTCCAGCCTACCTCCTGGTGCTGCTTGGAAGACTTGAAGGAGGGGCTGTACCCGGGGCGCTTGGCCCGGGTGGGCATGGGCGGCCGCAGCTGCCGACTGGCTCCTGGGTGACTTGGATAAGGAGCAGAACCCCCTCGAGTCCACCTTCCTCCTGTCTGTGTGAGGCCTTCCCACTTCCAAGAGTGAGAGAGAAGGCAAAACCCTGTACATCTATCTAAAGCCTGTGCACGTCAGAGAAGTGATCAGAAGGCAGACAGCGTGCTTCTTAGGGCTCTTCTCCATCAACTGTCAGCTGCTCTTTCGGGAGGAACGTTGCCTAATTGGCTGGCCAGCTCAGCCAAGGGAACAGTGAAGATTTAGGGAAGTAAAACCCACACCTGTCTTCTGGGAACTGAGACTTTAGCAGGAAAGATACGGTCTAAGCAAGAACCCCTAAGGCAGTGATGCACAGTGGGGTGTGTGGAATTCATCTTGAGGTCAGAGAAGGAGGACTTTCAGGAGGAGGTGTCATGGGGCCTCCAGCCAGCAACAGGAAAACAAGTTAGCAGCAAGTGGCCTATCTGGGTGAGGACATAGTTCAGCTGCAAAAGACACAGGGACCCTAGAATCCTGGCCCAGTGCACGCTCCTCAGGAAGCCTGCCTTGATTCCTTTCCTAGGCGAGGCTCCCTGCTGAGCAGTTTCCCCGGCTGCTGTCAGTTTGCCACCTGTGCTCGGGCCGGCTTCCCCCTACTTGTCTCAGAACCGTGGCCTTCAGCTTGGGCTTGCCATGGGTTTAGAGTCAACCTTAAGTCCCTCAAAGGTCTGTGTGATTCGCTCAGCATTCATGCTAGCCCGGGCTTGGCCATTGTTGGAGGTATCCCAAATCCAGGTTAAGGGAGAGGTCAGGGACCTTCTCAAACACCCAGACCCTCCTGGGCGAGAACCGGTTCAGGGAGGCCCCAGCCAGAGGAGGACCGTGGCTGTCAAGGCCCTGGCTGTCCTGGTGATGGGGCCTTAAGCCACTGGCCTCTCGCGCACACCCAGCCCCCACACGAGCTCTGGGCCCCCTCTCACCCCTTCTGCGCTCACACCCCCAGCGTCCCTGCTGGCCGGGCTAGAGATGCATCTGCAGACTCAGCCTCAGGGCCGCCGGCCCCCAAGGAGGTGATCACAGGGAAGGAAGGGCTACGGAACCCCCAGTCATCGCTCTGACGTCAGTCCATGCCTGCCCCTGTGCCGCGCCAGAGGCCTTCTTTTTACCAAATCATCCTCTTCACAGAACTCTGATGCTCCCCCGCTACAAAATGCCCGGCACTGGGCTGTGATGCTGCATAGTCATGTGCCCTGACTCTGCCTGGCTAGGTGGGCCTCCCCTCTCAGCGGCACGCTTCTAGAACCTTTGAACTGTCGGAACCTTGGGGCAGGGGCAGGTGTCAGACCGCAGCAACGGAATGGGCAGGGACGGGAGCCCCACTGTCACGCAGAGCAGCCACTGTATCGCAACAGTGTGAGTGGCGGATTCTCCAGCACTGAACCAGATGCCTCCCTCCTCCTCCACCTGCCTTCAGATCCTGCTTTCATTTGTCAAGCGAGCGTTTACAGAGGGTCGACCAGATGCCGGGACACAGCTGGGACCTCTGAGCCTAGAGGCAAGAGAGACAGTACTAAGCAGGAGTTTGAACAGACAGGGGAGAGACCAGTGAGTCCGCAGGATGTAACAGTCTGGAGTGTCTGGGCGGCAGGTGGCCCTGAGGGTCACCTAATCGCACAGATGGGGAAGGCGGCTACAAGGTGGACATTGGCGTGTCGCGTGTCACCTTGTAGACCTCCAAGGCCAGCGGTCCTGCCCCTCCCTGGAGCTGCCTTCTCTTCTCTCTCAGTTGCCTCTCTTGAGAAGGGGTGTCTGGACCCTCCACAGGGCTCCCCACCTTTGCACGCATGGCCCGAACCATCTGTATTCTGTTCGGTGTGGGCTCTGGGGATGGTGCCTCCCAGATGCAGCCTCAGAATGCAGGGGTCGAGGGAGTCACCTTTCTGGAAGCACACCCTGTTCTCTGCACTCCCCCTCTGGCACTCACATACCAAGCACTAGGAGAGGCATAACGGGGGCTTTAGAATTGAGCCACCTCATCATGGCACAAATGAGAGGCTCTGAAAGTGCCCTCCGTTCAGGGGGCCAGGTACTTGGAGAAGACAGCTTCGTGGTGAGTGACCCCGCGGGCCGGATGGACAGAATGCAGGGTCTCAGAGCGGCAAGGGCCTCGGGCATCATCTGGTTCAGCCTCTGCTGCCTGGGTGGGGAGGGCAGTTTGGCAGAAAACAGCAAGGACAGAGGTGAGGGGCCAGGGTAGTCCTGGCCTTCAGGCGAGCGGCTTGGCCACACGACACTGACACCCTTTATCCTCTCCTCTGCTGCCACAGCCCAACTACGGAAACCAGCAATATGGACCAAACAGCCAGTTCCCCACCCAGCCGGGCCAGTACCCTACCCCCAACCCCCCGCGGCCGCTCACCTCTCCCAACTACCCCGGGCAAAGGATGCCCGCCCAGCCGAGCACCGGGCAGTACCCGCCCCCCACGGTCAACATGGGGCAGTATTACAAGGTGAGTCCTACCACCCCACAGGCCCCTTCCTCCCTCCCCACCTCCTGTCCCCACCCCTACCCGTGTATTCCTGGCCCCGTGTCCCCCTGAAGTCACCTGAGGTCAGGCAGAGGCTTCCAGGGAGTGTCGCCTTGTGCTCAGAGCAGTGCATGCAGTGACCAGAATGTCCGACTGGCTTCTCTTGGTTCCTGTTCTCGTGGGCTCGGACAGCGGTTTTCTCCTCTCCTTTTACTGTTTACAGCACACGAGANATACTAATAAAGAAAATGCATGCTTTTAGAGGAAAAGCATCCACCTAGATATATTAATAGTAAATTCTAAACGTTGTTTCCCTACGTGCACGTGGATATCAACATGTTCTATAGTTGTCACCAAGGCTGTAGTTTCGAATCTGTTTCTTTCACTTGACGTGAAATCACAAGCATGTCCCTTGTTGCTACAGTGGCTGCATGGTTTTTCTTGTTTTAAGGATGTTTAACATTCTGTGGCTACGTAACCACATCCTATTGGATGGTTCGCTTTCTATTGGATGTTTGGGTCGGTTCTGATTCTTCTCTTTTGAAGGAACGCTATCCCGAACATTTTCGGGTACATAGCTTTTTGCTCCCTCTTTTTTTTTTAATGTTTATTTATTCATTTTGAGAAAGAGAGAGGGAACAGAAGCAAGGCACAGAGAGAAGGAGACAGAGAATCCCAAGCAGGCTCTGCACTGATAGCCCCAAACCGGGGCTTGAACTCACCAACGGTGAGATCATGACGTGAGCCGAAGCCAAGAGTCGGACGCTTAACCAACTGAGCCACCAGACATCCCTCGCTTTTTCTTTCTTAGGATTATCATCAAGTACATCTTAGGAGGGGAGACTATTCTAGAAACACTTTACATATCTTTACCAAGGAGTCGTATTCACTTATGTGACCACCCTCACTGCTCCAACCTCAGGGCACTAGGTGTTTCTGCTCTTTGTAAGCTCGTGCTGTATCGCCAGCTGTGGAGAGAGAGAGCAAATGCTGTCCCAGGGGGTGATGTGCTTCTCCCCCTCCATCCCGCTCTGCACCCCAGCACTGGCCGGGCCTCATCAGCGTCCCCTCTGTGGCACCACCAGCCAGTTTCTGTATCTGGAAGGAAAGCAGGCTTCCGGTAACTTCCCTGCCTTCCACATTCATCACGTTCTTTTCCTGCCTTAACAGCCAGAGCAATTTAATGGGCAAAACAACACCTTCTCGGGAAGCAGCTACAGTAACTACAGCCAAGGGAACGTCAACAGGGTATGTTCGGGCCACATGCACCTGTGTGTCCAAGGGGCCGTGCTGTCCCCGGGCCCACGGATCAGGGCGCATCCCTGGGCCCTGGAACACAGTAATGCCCAGACGGAATCCGCAGGTCCGGGCAGGTGGGCCAGGGATGCAGAAGCCCCAGAAGGGAGGGGGCTCCTGGAGAGCCAGTTGTCCGGGAGGCTCCATCTGGGGACCCCTGGGCTGGGGGATGAACGGTATGGCCTAAGGTCTTATGTAGGCAACCAGAGACCCTGGCTTTCCCCCAGCTCTCCTGTCCTCCCGAGATTGCATTACACCAGTCCCCCATCACCCTGAGTCTGTGTCCCTATTTGTCAAGTGGGCAGGGGCCCTGCACCTGCCTAACACTGCAGTGCTGTGACCCAGGTGAGGGGTGGGGAGCCCTTCCTAGGCCCCCCTGTCTTCCGATGGGGACAGAGACCTGAGTGCTGACCAGGGTAGACGGATGTCCCCGGGGGGGTGGGGCGAGGGCTCTCTTTCCTTGGGGGTCCAGGGCCCATAGTCCCCGGACTGTGGGGTGGGTAGGGTGTGTATCCCACAACCGTGGTCCCTCCTATCCCCGTGACCCCGTAACCTATGTGCGGTTTCTCTTTCCCCCCAGCCTCCCAGGCCGGTTCCTGTGGCAAATTACCCCCACTCACCTGTTCCAGGGAACCCCACGCCCCCCATGACCCCCGGGAGCAGCATCCCCCCGTACCTGTCCCCCAGCCAAGACGTTAAACCGCCCTTCCCGCCTGACATCAAGCCAAATATGAGCGCTCTGCCGCCACCCCCAGGTGAGTGCCCCACCTCCTCCCTCGGTCTGGCCAGCCCCACCTCCTCCGTCTGACTGGCCAGCTCTATCCAGGGCCCTGCAGTGGGCCAGGAGCCAGGGGGCTTGTCGGACTGCCTGGGGGGGCCGGGCGTGTGGAAAGGGCAGGAGGGCTTGGAAGCAGATAAGCCCCCTCCAAAAATTTGGGGTAGGGCCGTGCTGCCAGCAGGCCTCCTCCTCACCTTCCTGAGTGGCTGGAGGCGGGAAGGAAAAGCAGCTCCCAGCTGTGGAGAGGGGCTGGGCGGAGAAGCGGGAGGCTCCCGGAGGAGGGAGTAGGTGGGGGTGAGAGAGGAAGGACAGCCAGGGTGGGTGGGACACAGGGGTGGTCGGGATAGGGTCGGGGGGACTGACAGGAGCGACGGGCCCCCTGGCGTGCACGGCGGGCAGATGGCCCAGCTTCTGTGGCCCTGTGAGCAGGCAGGGTAAGGGCGTGCGTCGTGTGGGCCAGCGAGCTCCCCCCCCAGCCCTGGAGCCCACGCTTCTGTGTGCCACGTGGCCACGGGCGTGGGACTGACACAGTGCCTTCCCCACCCAGCCAACCACAACGACGAGCTGCGGCTCACGTTCCCGGTGCGGGACGGCGTCGTGCTGGAGCCCTTCCGCCTGGAGCACAACCTGGCTGTCAGCAACCACGTCTTTCACCTGCGGCCCACGGTCCACCAGACACTGATGTGGAGGTGAGTGTCGGGCGGGGGCCCTGGTGGTGACATCCCTCGAACAGGTCTGAGCAGCGTGTGCCCAGCACCTTCACCCGTTCAGCATCATCGATTGGGCCCCGCTCTCTGCAAGGTCCAGAGGTCGCTGGCCAGGCCAGGCCGTGTTCTGTGCCTTCTACACGTGACGTCACTACCTTGATCTTGCCGGTGGGCAGTGCTTGTCCCATTGGCAGTGAGGCCAGAGAAGTTGATTGGCTTGCAGTGGTTCTCACAGCAAGCGGCAGAGCTGGGGCTCGGGCCCAGCGCTCTCAGATACAGAAGCCATCGGTGTCTCCACCGTCTGTCCTTCCTCCTCAGGCAGGACTCAGGCTGCCGAGCCACACCTGCAGCCTCTCGCTGCCCAGTGAGCACCTAAAAGGCACGAGATGGGTCTGCACTGGGCACAGACACGCACACACACCGCTCCCTCGATGCCTTGACCACACCAGGCAGGCTGCGGTGAGGGCTGGAGACAGAGCTGGGGTGGGGGGGGCGCGTAAGGGTGCAGGAGCTCAGATGCTCAGGCAGGAGGGTAGAGAGACCCCTGGGCGGCCGCACTGCTCACCCGTCCCTCCTTACCCCGAGTACCCTTGCTTGGAGGCCTCCCACGGCGCCCTGGCCTTGCCGGCTTTCCACACGTACATGGCTAACTGCTGGGTCCGTAGGTCCTTAGATGCCATAGCTTCAGCACCCACGAGGGCAGAGAACTGCCCCCGACACGGCCCTGGGCTGGGTGCTTCTCCCAACAGGAGTCTGGTTTGGGACATAATCAGTCTCCTAGCTGCTCTTGTCACATTAGCGTCTGTCCCTTTTGTCCTCTGTCTCTCTCCTGGGGGGCCCAGGATAGAAGGGAGCTGTGGAGTGTGCAGCGGAATCTGGGACGATGGGCTTGGACTGGGGATGTGGGCAGGGAGAGGGAGGCATCCAGGGTGGGAGGGGAGAGCCCGGGGAGCCGCGGTGCCGGCGGAGGATGCGTGGCCCTGAGGGCCCAGGGCCGTGGCGAGGCGGTCCCGAGGCCCCGGGTCTGAGCCTTCCCGCGCCCCTCAGGTCTGACCTGGAGCTGCAGTTCAAGTGCTACCACCACGAGGACCGGCAGATGAACACCAACTGGCCGGCCTCGGTGCAGGTCAGCGTGAACGCCACGCCCCTCACCATCGAGCGCGGCGACAACAAGACCTCCCACAAGCCCCTGCACCTCAAGCACGTGTGCCAGCCGGGCCGCAACACCATCCAGATCACCGTCACGGCCTGCTGCTGCGTGAGTGTGCGGGCGGGGCTGCTGCGGCGGGCAGAGCGCCCCTCTGGCCCGCGGCCTTGACCGCGGGTCTCTGTCCTCACCCCGGCGGCCACGCAGTGGTCTTTCAGAAACACATCTTCACAGATGCTGCCCCAGGGCCATGGAATAGCCTTCGAGCCACCGCGCTTTGGCCACAGACTTGGCCCCTTCCCCTCTTACACCATAGCCCCCATCCATTCCACGCACCTGCCTCCGCTTCCTCCTGCAGGCCCCTCCTCCTGGCCACCCTCTCCCCGTGGCTGCCACCTTCTCTGCACCCCTCAAAGCCAGGCACTCTTCTGGCCTCTGCCACACGAAATGTTTATATTCTGATCACCTTTTGGCCCAGATGCAACTCTACCAAGTCTGAAGTTAACTTTCTCCCTCGTTCCCCCAACCCAGCTGTCTTAGAATGGTGTGGGTGTGGGTGTGTGTGTGTGGGTGTGTGGGTGTGTCCCTCCGATCTGTGTCCTGCTCTCGATCTGCATCTGAGCCACACCTGTCCTCCCAGAGATCAGGGTCTGGCACACGGGGCTTGCTCGGGGACCCGTGGGGAGACAGACTGCCTGCCTGTCCCACTCTTCTGGCCTCCCTGGGGATATAAGAGAAGGCAAATGACTGATGCTGCCCTTAGGAACAGAGACAGGAATCATAGGATGGGAAATGCTGTCAGAATGAGGAGGCTGTAGGGGCTTGTGGGGGTGTGCAGTCCTGGAAGGCTTCCTGGAAGAGTGAAGACAGGGGTGACCCCCTTTGGCAGGAAAGGTGGGGAACACATGATATGGAGCCGTGCCCGACGAGGCTAGGAAGTGAGGCCCCCTTCCAGTCCCGATGCCTGGTGTCCCATAATCTCACACCAGGGGTATTTTCAGTGCCAAAGTCAGCCTAGAGCCCAGGCTCCCAGGCCTCAAGGGACCCTCCTCTAGAGGGGTGTCACTGTGGATCACGGGTTCTTTCCTGTGCTCGGCCTCTCGGGGCCTCTGGGCACAAGTGGGGCGGGGCGTGGGGGCCTGGAGGCAGGGACTGAGTGCCCTTTTTCCCCCGGCAGTCCCATCTCTTCGTGCTGCAGCTGGTCCACCGGCCCTCCGTGCGCTCCGTGCTGCAAGGCCTCCTCAAGAAGCGCCTCCTGCCCGCCGAGCACTGTATCACGAAAAGTGAGTGTGGGAGCACAGGGGGCCAGAACCAGGGCCTGAGCCTTCCTTGTCCCTCCTCCTGGGGCTGTGGGGGCGATCAGATGAACATGGGCTGTGAGGCCTGCCGTGTGTGGAAGGACTGGCTCGCGGCGCGGGGTGTGAGGCAAACTAGAACCAAACAGCATGGTGTAGACAGGCCAGGCAAGCTTCCTGGAGGAGGTGATCACCTAGAAGATCCCTTCTAGGAACTGGACAGAGGGGATCTTCACCCCGGGGGTGGATTCCAGACCGGCCTCCCCACCTCGACTGCTCATGTATAAATTAGAGATAGGACTGGGCTCAGAGACCCCTCCTTTGGAGGAGATATCCCGGTGATGACTCAGGGGCGCTGTACAGGGAGTGCAGCACCGCCCCTCGCTTTGATGGTGCTTCTCCACATTACATCCTGAGCCCTCCGTTCCCGCCCGGCGGTTACCCATTCCCGTCTCCACCCTTGCAGAAGTGGGCACAACAGTGCCTGCAGGGCTCTCCACTGACCCAGAACATCAGTGGGAAGCTCCAGACCGGGTTTCTGTATGTGTCGTAGAAAGTCCCCCGTGCTGGTGACAGCGGGGCTGTTCCACAGAGACTGGGGAGCTCACGCAGCTGCCTTCAGGGACACCCGCGTTCCACACGTCGCACGTGGGGGCTGCCGTCCCAGAGAGCCCGGTGGCCCAGGGCACCCAGCGGGCCAGTCGCCCCTTTGATCAGGCCAGGGCGTGCTAGTTATTCCCGAGGACCTCCCAGTGTTCGGGGGGAGGGGGGGTGGAGAAAAGTTGTGTTTTAGCCACACGAGGGAGTGGGATGTGTGCAGGACGGCCCTGTCCTCATCCACCTGTGCCTCCTGCCCCCACAGTCAAGCGGAATTTCAGCAGCGTGGCTGCCTCCTCGGGCAACACGACCCTCAACGGGGAGGATGGCGTGGAGCAGACAGCCATCAAGGTGTCTCTGAAGTGCCCCATCACATTCCGGCGCATCCAGCTGCCTGCTCGAGGTCACGACTGCAAGCACGTCCAGGTCAGTGGTCCTGGCAGGTGCAGCTCAAGCCGGAGCGGGATGGCTGGAGTCTGGCTGGGATGGTGAGGGG
>NW_027533256.1:2276844-2291078 GCF_008692635.1 Crocuta crocuta
TGGAGGGGACGCGGCAGGGCCCCTTGCTGGTCCTCAGAGGACTCCGAGGCCATCAGTAGCTGTATTCACTCCTTCCAGCCTCTGTCCGTCCTTTGAGGGAGTGTCTTCCCTGCCCAGGACTAGGCTCCCAGGGGGCCCCAGAACTGATTGAGACAGTCCCTGTCCTGACAGATGTCAAGGCCAGCTGCAAGCCCTGCCCACACGGCCACAACTGGTCTGGGGCCCCAGGGTAGGGACACCTCTGCCTGATCGCTGCGGTGTCCCGGGGCCTAGCCACAAGCAGGTGCTCAGGAAGTGGCCGTGGAGTGAGTGACTGTCACAGTCTGGGTGCAAACGTGGGCAGCCTGGATGGGTGCGATTCCTTGGGTGGGTGGTGCTCAGGAAGAAGTCCCAGAAGATGGGGGGGGCAGCTGCCCCTGTGGAGGCTGGGGGGCCACGCCTGGTGAAGCCTCAGCCCCACCCTCCACACAGCAGGCCTGGAGGGCTTCTCGGTGGGACAGGAGCATCCCGGGGGAGAACGTTGGGGGCACCACACACACTGATGGACCAGACCGGATGTGTTCTCAGGGCCGGGGCTGGGCTGGTGGGAGGCCGGGCCATTGTGGGTCAGAGTCTGTGAGGGGCACCATTGGGCGAGCTGGGAAGCCTTCTCAGAGGACACAAGCGAGGGGCCATCGGGCACAAGGGTGGTGTGAGGAGTGGCCCACGCAGGGACCCAATGTGGCCGGGTGGCCACGTGAGCAGTGGAAAGGCCTCATGATCGCCGCTNGGAGGTCTTCATAAGGGTCCCGGAGGCGGTGGCACTTGCACCTGTGCGTCCTCTCATCTGTCTGTCTGTCTGTCTGTCTCCCGGCCGCCACAGTGCTTTGACCTGGAGTCATACCTGCAGCTGAATTGTGAACGTGGGACCTGGAGGTGTCCTGTGTGCAAGTGAGTAACACCCGTCCCCCCGGCAGGACCTTCTGCACTGGCCTCCATCTGGCCCTGACCCCTGGGGTCTAGCCCCCTCCACCTGCCCTAAAAGCGAAACAGAGAACGCAGGCGCAGCAGAGGGGCTCGGAGCACAGGGGCCGGGCACTGTCTTTTTGTATCAGTTGTCGCGAGGCCGCACTCTCTCGTCACTGCCTCCCGTAGTAACCAGCGGCGAAGGCAGCGTCTCTTTGACACAATGGGAGGGGCGCGCTGTGTTCTACTCTCTGGGCTCCAGGAGCAAAGGCCAAGCCCCCTTCTCTTTTTTTCCAGTAAAACGGCTCTGCTTGAGGGCCTGGAGGTGGATCAGTACATGTGGGGCATCCTGAACGCCATCCAACAGTAAGTAGGCCCCCAGCTGGGGCGGGCATGTGCACGGGGGGGCGGGGGGGGCAGGGAGGGGCAGTGCCGGCCTGGATAGGAGGAGGCGNCAGGCTGGCAGACCCCTCCCCAACTCAAGCTCTCACCTCTGTGACTCTACCTCAGGGACTTTCCTCCCGGGGGCAAATGAACTTTCTAGAAAGGACCAAACTCAGCCAGAGCAAGGTAGTGCCCCAGACAGCCACTTCCTGGATGGGAGGTGTTGGGGCCAGCTGTCTGTGTCTAGCCACTTGCTTTTTCTCACCACATTCCCCCCATTCTCGAATGTAAAACTCCCTCTCACCCCTGTCATACGCAGAGTGTGGTGAGGATAGGGACGGGGGCCTGGACAGTGACACCTCAGCGTCCATCTGAGCTGGAAGCTCTTGTGTCCCAGGCCTGGCACCGCGTGACCTCAGCCCTCCCCCCTTCCTCCCCTCCCTCCCCAGCTCCGAGTTTGAAGAGGTCACCATCGACCCCACGTGCAGCTGGCGGCCAGTCCCCATCAAGTCAGACCTACACATTAAAGATGACCCAGATGGCATCCCCTCCAAGCGGTTCAAGACCATGAGTCCCAGCCAGATGATCATGCCCAACGTCATGGAAATGATCGCAGCCCTGGGCCCCGGCCCATCCCCCTACCCACTCCCGCCTCCGCCGGGGGGCGCCAACTCCAACGATTACAGCAACCAAGGTGGGTGCTACTGGATGAGGTAGGGGCGGTCCCAGCAGGGGTGCAGGGTCTCTGGGCTTGTGTGGCAGGTGCAGGGGGGCTCGCGGTATGAAGGGGTAGAGGCAGCGTACACCCCGAAACACAACCCGTGTCCCTGGACTTGGGGGTATAGTGGCCCATTCGACCCCGTCCTGTGTCCTTTGCCACCTGGTTCCGTACCCCGCTGAGCAGTGGGCTCCGCCTCGTGGAGCTCCAGGGGACAGCTCCTTGCCTTCTTCGGAGCCTGCTTTGCTGGAGGCACTAACAGAACACTCCTGCTTAGAGTCCTTGGCCCTTCCCCTGGCCCTCCCATGTGTCTCCGTGACATCTGTACTGTGCCTGTCCCTGCAACGCTCCCCTTCTTCCAGGCCCAGAGTCCAGGAGCCTGGAGCTCTAGTCTTTGGCCACCAAATTCACCATCCCTGCCTTCTCACTCTCCATGCTGCCTATGCTGTCCTGCCCTGGGTCCCTAGAACGTGCCCAGCCCCCCTGAACACTGGGGATGGTATCTCCCTGTGGGATCCAGGCTCCTGGATGACTAGAGGCCCAGAGAGGTTAGCCCACATGGCAGCCTGCCAGCATGCTGGTCCTTGGATCCCTTGCCGCAGCCATGCTGGGGAGGGAGCAAGGGCCAGGGAGGCCAGACAGCTGACCTCTACTGGTGTCATCTCGAGGCTGGTCCAGCTTTCTCTGTGGACTTGAGATCCTGATCTCCCACTCTGGGCTGGGGTCTTCCCACTGAAGAGGTGCAGCCACATGGGGGCGGCAAGGAAACCGGTCTGGGGGTGGGAAGGCTCAGCTTGGGGCCTCATCTTCCCCCGCCCTCGGGAGCCTGGCCTACCCCTTGCTCACACTCGTAACTGTAAAACAGCTCACGTCCTGGGGTGCTGAGGCCCACCAGAGGGGGCAGCATTGCTGCCCTGTCTAAGGCCACAGGAGCCATCTCAATTTACGCACTCTGTGTCCCCCATATCCCCCGCCCCGTGGCTGCCTTCCCTGTGGGTGACACTGCCATGCTGCCATCTTGTTTCCTCCCCAGGCAACAACTACCAGGGCCACGGCAACTTTGACTTCCCCCACGGAAACCCTGGCGGGACGTCCATGAACGACTTCATGCACGGGCCCCCCCAGCTCTCCCACCCCCCAGACATGCCCAACAACATGGCCGCCCTCGAGAAACCCCTCAGTCACCCCATGCAGGAAACTGTGAGTACCTCTTCCTCGCCCTGACCTCCCCTTCACTGCCAACCTCCGTGTGGGGCTGGCGGGAGCAGAGGGCTTCCCAAGGACTTTTATGATATTTGCCTCGTTCCCTCCCGGGCAAAGGGGAAGGACTGAGAATTGGATGTGGGGGCTCGGAAGGAAGTGAGAGGCCTGACCGAGGCTGAGTCATGGCCCATTGGTGTCCTTGGACTTGGCCAAGGACGTTGGTTTCACCTAGGACTTTGGATTTTCAGATGGGGGACGCTGTAGGCTCCCTACCACACATACACACGCCCACCTCCCCCATGTGCCCACCGCACCGCCCCCCCACACCACTGCCAGCAGCCTCTCCCCCGGCACATACACTCAGAGGCTGACTTACTGTAGCCCCAGCTATCTAGAATTCTCTCACACCTAGGCACTTGCTCCCCAGAGGTCTGAGTCTTCAGGGTTTCCCCACCTCCCGCAAGAAGACATGCTGGCCGTTGTGCTTAGCCTGAGAATATTCGCTTCCCGTCCCGTGTCACATATTAGCACATGCCCAACAGCGGTGAGAGGCCTGGCCTCCCCCCAGGTCCCCTTCCAGTGAGTACTGCATGCATGGCTCTCTTTGACATGGCAAACATTTGTTGAGCCTTTGCTCTGGGCCAGGCCTCGTACCTGGTGTGAGCAAGATAGACACAGCCCTTGTGCCCACGGAGCAAAGGTTTCTGGCAGCGCTTGGATGCAGGAAACACGGTTGGGGCTTTTGGGGAAACCAAGGCCTGAGGGCCAAAGTCATTCTATCTGTCCCCGGTCTCTCCCCTCAAGAGGAGGGGTCAGTCACAGAGGGCCTGGCAGTGGGGTTGGGCGGGCCCACACTGGGGGACAGGGCTTCGGGCCCTCCCATCTTCCACCCTGTGACCTGGGAGGCAGGGCCTCTGGATCGGTCTGTGATCCACACAGGGTTGGCTCGCCAGTAGCTGCCCTGCCCTGAGCCACCTGATTCTCAGCAAGAGCGGCTGTACCCGGAAGGCTTCTGGGAGAGGGACGCTGCAGCATGTCTCCTGCGGGATTCCAGAATGCCTAGTCAGGCATAGCTGCTGTCATGGGGCCTCAGCCACAGTTTTAGCAGGCTCCTTTCTGCCTCATGGAGCTTCTGACTTCTGGGGGCCCCTCTCCTAGTTACCCCGCTTCCTCAGCAGTCCATGCCCAGGAGCCACCCAACCCCACACACACTCACCCATCACAAACCCTGAGTCCTCAGAGATCCCAGCACTGGCGAGCGGCAGCAGGATGCCACTTACTTCCTGGGCCCTGCCCTCTGCGCCCTGCCGCCTGGGGTCTTTGTAGAGGGCCCGAAGCCCTGGGGGTGGCTTCACAGCCCCCCCGGGAGGCTCCCTAGATATGCACCGACCTTCCCTATTCCTGGACTTTCGCTAGAGGGCGACACAGATGTACAGCTGTGCAGAGGGACGGCGCAGTCACAGATAGACTGGCCTGGCCTAGGCACCAGCTGGGAAAGATGCCCACGTGCACGGGCACTGCCAGAGAGGCTCCTTTCAGATGCTGATTCACCAGATTGTCCCTTGCAAGAGATTTGACAGGTGTATCAGCAGGTCTCAGAGAGCCCCTCACGTCCCGAGGGGGACAGCCGTGTCAGCAGATCTGGGGACCTTCTGCCTGGGTGGGGCTGCTCCAGGAGCGTGAGCCACTCCCTGTCCCCCAGAATGGGTGCTGTGGGACAACCATGGGCATGGGGGGGAGTCCCACGCTAGCCTCTTACTGACAGCCATGGTGGCCATCCTTCCAGCCTCTCCTGGTCCTTCCCACCTCGTGTGCGGCCCTCACACGGCCCCACAGTCATACAGTCCGGTCCTGGGATGGGATGGAAGGGCCCTGCGCTGCCTGCGACTGGCCGGACTGAGCAGAGGCTCCCAGCAGGGCCTGGGAGCAGCTTTAGGAGAAACGGGAAGAGGAACTAGGGTCTGGAGATCAGACTGCTATTTCCAAACCCACGAAGAAAAAAAAGAAATGTGTGCGTGGCCTGCAAGATGGGGTGGGTCGGAAGGTGTAAAAAGACCAAGGAGATATTTGCCCGCCAGTGGCCTGGCGGGCCTGGCTCCCCTTGGCTAGCACGGCGCGCGTGTGGTTGGGGGCCGGCAGCGGGCCAAGGGTGTGGACTTGTGCTCCGAGATCTGAGCTCTGAAGGGAGGCTGCTTGGGACAGCACACACCAGCAGGGACGTTTAAACATCACGCACCGTGAGGCCCCCTGCCCGGCCACAGCCCTGGTATTTCAGTTCCCATGCACATGGGAGAGCACGGTGTGTGTGTCAGAGAAGCGCCTCCCCGGGGTCCCCCCTCCGTGAGCACTAGTGCCCAGTGAGGCGGGGGGTGCCTGCCTCCGCGGCCAGGGGTATGGCCTACAGCTGCCTCGGCCGATGGCCCACAGGAGGGGCCCTGCTGTGCCCCTCGGACTCGGGCTCAATTCCATCCTGCCCTGGGCAGCGGGCAGGGCTGGTCCCAAGGGGCGCGCCCCTGCCACCTCAGGCTCTCGGAAGGAGCGTCTGTGTCCCGGCATCGCAGACCCTGTCCTGAGCCGCACGCCTGCCCATGCTGTGTGTCCGTGTCTGCTCTCCGCTGCCCCTGGCCCTCAGGACGGGGAGGGGGGCCCGCGCCACGCAACCCGCGGCGCCCTCCCCGCCTCCCTGGAAACGTGCCCATTTGCTTCTCCATTCTGCCCTCGCTGTTCATTGTGGTGATGGTGTCCGGGCTACCGAGGCAGAGGGACGTGCGGGGGCCTGGACCCCGCTCTCAGGGTCTGCCTGTCTCAGCTCCCCTGCCCCCCTCCCTCCTGGCCCCACGCGGCCTCCAAGGCCCCTTCCCCACCTCCCTCTCCACAGCCTCCCTGACTGGCCGCCTCAGGGGAGGCCTTCTGTTTGATTGCTTCTCCGCAAAACAACAACAGCAAGAAAGCATCGAGCTTTGTACGGGGGTGGCTTTGTTTTGGGGGTTCGTTATTTTCCCAGTTTTGTTTGGTTTTCATTTCTCCAGGCGTCCCGTTGCTGTGCCGCGTCACCTCACATTTCTTTTCTCCTGCTCTCTCCTCCTCCACAGATGCCACACGCTGGCAGTTCTGACCAGCCCCATCCCTCCATACAACAAGGTTTGCACGTCCCACACCCCAGCAGCCAGTCAGGGCCTCCATTACATCACAGTGGGGCTCCTCCTCCTTCCCAGCCTCCCCGGCAACCGCCACAGGCCGCTCCCGGCAGCCATCCACACAGCGACCTGACCTTTAACCCCTCCTCAGCCTTAGAGGGTCAGGCCGGAGCACAGGGAGCATCCGACATGCCGGAGCCTTCGCTGGATGTAAGTTGGGGTCACCACTGGCCTGGGGCCAGGCCTGGCGCCGGGGCCTGCCTAAGAGCAGGGGTGGGTGTTGAGGGCTCAAGGCCCAGGGTGGAGGAGGTGCAGCTGTGAGGGGCTGGGTGGGTGGTGGGGGGCCTAGCCAGCCTGCCTCCCCTGGGTCCAGAACCAGGAAGCCCCACAATGGGGAAGCCTCTCTNAGGGTCCTGGAGGAAGCCCAGGAAGGCCCCCTGCCCTTCTTCCGACCCCCTCTGCCCCCACCCCCACATCAAGCTCGCCATCTCAGTGTCTGCCACATTCTCTGGCCTGAGGCAGGGGAAGGGCTGAAGTGACAGGGTCCCTCTGTCTGTCTCGCTGGTGTATGTCTGTGTCCAGCTTCCTGTCCGTGTGTCGTCCACGCCCTGTGCTTCCGCTTGCTCCATCGCTCACTCTGAGAGAGGCCGCTGTGTGGGGTGACAGCAGGACCGGCCTCGGGTCACGCCAGGGCTACTGGGGCAGAAGTGGGTGGCTGAGATTCGGGGTCTCCCGCCTTGAGACCTGAACCGCTCTGGAAAGTGGGGTGGGAAGAGCCTTCGAGGGATGGGGGCTAGGGTTGTGGCCAGGAAGGGACACGCCCCCAGGCTCTAGATTCCCAGAGAATCTAGATTCCTGCTCTGCCCCCTTCACGCCTCAGCCCCACTGTCGTGGCCCTCCGCCCCCGCAGGCAGCGTCTTCATGGTGAGTGGGTTTACTCAGCTGTGTGGCCGTTTAGGATTCTCACCCAGCTCTCCTCCCCAGACCCGGCCAGCGGGGGTGCTCTTAGGGTCACGAGGATCCCCGGTGTGACAAAGAGAGTCCAAGGACCTCACAGTAGGGGGAGGGTAGAGGGAGCCTGCGGCCTCAGCCCGGGGACCGCAGGGAACGATGGCGCCGTGCCGCCCTCCGCTCATAGGCTCACCAGAGAGCAGTGAGCTCACCACGGTGGCGAGAGCTACAGGGGCCACTCGGCCTTACGTGCAAAGTCACGTGGTTTCTCCTGGGAGGCCCTGGTGACCCACACTTCCTTTTGGCAGGGTCTTGGGGCCAGAGGGTCACTGGGATCGAGAGAAAGCCCCCTGACCTGCCACGAGCCTTGCTGGCGGGCCTCTCTCCCCCACACGCAATGGGCACCGGTGTGGCCTCAGGCTGGCACAGTGGCCTGGGCGCATTTGAGGCCGGCCAGCCGCGGTTAGTTTCCCCTGTCCGGCCAGGACCCCAGGCAGCAGGGAGAGAGCAAGCACCCCTGCAGTCCCCTCCCTGGGCCGGCCCAGTCCCTCAGCTGGCCCCTCATCCGGGCTTCTGTACTTCTTTTCCAGCTCCTTCCAGAACTCACAAATCCCGACGAGCTCCTCTCGTACCTGGATCCTCCCGACCTGCCGAGCAATAGTAACGATGACCTCCTGTCCCTCTTTGAGAACAACTGAAGGCCGCCCCTCCACTGGGGCCGTCCCTCCCCACTCTGCCTCCTTCCCCGTCTGCCCCCCACACACTTTACCGCTGGGAGCCCGTGCCCTCAGACCGCCCCTGCTGCGGCCTTCTCAGAGCGGAGGGGCGGGAGGGTGCACTGGGAAGGCTGTGTGGGTCTGGCGCCCATGCCCGTGCCCAGAGCGGGCCCCGAAGACGACCCTCGCCGTGGGGAACCGGCCCGGCGAGAGGGCACACGCTCACGAAGGCTTCCTGGTCCCTCTGTGTGTGCTGATTCCAAACGACCCTCCAGTGCCCCCGAGGTTCTTCCGGTTTCTAAACTGTAACCCTGCCTCCCTGCTTCCTGGCCCAGAGCCTCCTTCGAGTGACTGAGCCTGAGAGAAGGCGCCCCGAGACCCAGGCAGGCCCCGAGCCTTGCAGGAGCAGTGACGGTTGGCGGCAGTGAGAACGGCCCACCCACCACCACCACCACCACCACCACCCACCACAGAAAAGCACAAACCTCTGGGAAAGAGAACTCTCTCAGGGGCCAAGGTCGTCGCTTTGACCCCTGACCTCTAAGCCAAGATACCCTGTAAACGCTCTCTCAGAAAGCAGAGGAAAAAAAGGACAAGATTCTGTGTTTCAGAGAGGGTGTGCCATTCCTGCTTGGGGACCGGTGGGAAGGGGGGTCAGGGCCTCCTCAGAGCCAGGGCAGTGCAGCTGGGCCCCACGACCTCTGGACTCCGTCCGGGGCCCCGCCTCAGACAGCAGAGGGAGGGCGTACCCAGCCGAAGTCATTGTGCCCTTAGTTGGGGGGCAGGGGGATGCGACCAGCCGAAGTCGGATAGGAACGGCAACTTAGAACTTTGCTCCAAGCCACTCCCCGTTTTTAAGTGACAATTTAATTAAGCTACGAGGTCATCTGAGAAAAGGGACGGTGGACTTGGACGGCAAGCAAACCGCTGCTCTCCACGCGTCCTTATTTCCTCCCTCCTGCCCCCACCCACGTCTCCCAGACTGTTCCAGGGGACACCCGCTTCCCTCGGTCCCAGTTCCTCTGCGTCCATTCTGACAGCCGGGGGCGAGGGGGCAGCGGAGAGGCGCGGGCACCTGGGCGGGCGCCGGCCCCACTGTCCCGGCTGGCCCTGTGCTCAAGGCTGCCCCGGCTGCACCCCGGTCGGTCTGTCACCACACGTGCCGGGACATGCCCGCCAGCATCACGTGGTGTCTCTGTGCCGCACTTGGCTGCCGGCCTCTCCTTCCCTCTGTGTCCCTCGGCCCTGCAAAGCTGCCCACCCTGCTGCTCGCTGGGGCAGAAGCAGCCTCTGGTTTTTCCCTCCACTGCCTCGCTCCATCCGGCTTACTGCTCTCGGAGTCTCCCGGGTAGCTTGTGGGGCGTCCGTTTTGTCTGGGGGTCCTCTGTGTCCCCCTAAGCCGCATGGCCTGTGATGCTGCTGGGCCGTCACTTGGGTCACGTCTGTGAATTCGTTGCGCCCCTCCCTGCTGCTGCCTGGGGTCTCCCGCTTCCCGTCCACTGTCTGTGTTCTCGATCTCCNGGACGGTGGCCCCAGCTGTTGATTTCTAGTCACTGTACCCAACGGCCGGCACCAGGTTTCCTGTAGGGAAACTGCCATTGTCCCCGCCCCCTTTTCCTTTGTCCCGTTTTGTCGAGGCTTTTTCAAACAGCGTGGTGTTCAGTATGCAAATCAATTATTTTACGAATTGCTTTTGTAAATATCTTTGTGAATATTTTAGTATTGTCTTTGATAATATTCAACATTTTCATGACCTGGTTATAGCCTTTGCTGGTGTTTTTAAAATACCTTGACTCCACAACGAGACCGAGTCCTTTTTTTTAAAAAAAACAGACAAAAACAAAAAAGCAACCAGGGCTCTTTGTACAGACGAAGGGACAAAAGTACATGGGTTGGCCATGCCCCGAGTTCGATCAGGCCGCCCACTGTACAGAGCCATCCCCAGTCGGCCGGCGGGGACAAGACGATGTCAGGGAGCACGTGGCCGTCCGCGCCCGGTGGCCGATAGCCCTGGCAGGTGGCCACACACACGCGCGAGGCCATCTGGGAACGTCCTGCCCCAGACAGACTTACAAATGCCTTCCTTAGAAGTTCTTGCTTCCTGCTGTGCTATTGTTTCCCAGAAAGGCCCCGGGGTCCCTTCTGGTTCTTGATCGGGTGTCCCTCCTCTGCTCACCAACCTACCCACAGCTTTCTCGGACAGAGGGTCGACATGCTCCCCACAGCCCGGGCTCCGGGCACCCCCCTCAACCAGCTGTGAGGAAGTCAGGGCTCGGCACCTGAGGCAGGTTTCCTGGGCCCCCCTCCCAAGTGAACCCCCACCAGCACGTTGGACAAAAAGCTTTTCCCGAACCGCGGTGCCTGCAGCCCGTGCTCTGGGGACGTCCTCCCCCAGGGTGATTTTGGAGCCGGGCCAGGGGGTGAGGGAGGCCGAAAGGTGCCCAGGGCTGGAGAGAGCCCCGGCTGGTGACAGATTCAGGCGACGACAGCCTCCCCACGCAAGGGCGCTTCTGAACTCTGGGGGGGATGCTCCCCTCACCCTTCTGGACGACTACTTGGAGCCATAAGTAACCTCAGCAAAAACGAGGCCTCAGCAAGCCACTTCTCTCTGACAAACATCCACCCAGGCCGTAGACACATTCTGCTGCCACTCCACAAGAGGGACAGGGCGCCAGCGGGCAGGCGGGAAAGCCCGAGTACAGGCAATCACCCCATCTTCTTGGTTCGAAGCTTTACCCGTGTATCATGTTCCCTGTAGCCATTTTATTTTTCGAGAAACTTCTACTACTTCTTCCCTGATGAAAGCCCTAACCACCCCCACCCCCACCCCAGAGAGCTACACGTCTGCTCCCTCGACCTGACCATCTAGACAGGACGACGTCAGCAGCAGCGACTCAAGGGACGTGTGTACATATGTAAATGAGAAATAGAGACACGTTAACAGATGCATTCATTTCCCTTGGAATGTGTATTGTTTTTATTTTACGGAACAAAACAAAACAAAAAAAAAAAGGCTTGGAATTCCATCTTAACGTGGAAAAACTAGATGCTGTTAGCGTTTGTGAGGTCTCTCTCCACATTTGTCTTCTGTAATATACTCTGACCCTGTGTGGAAAGGAATTTTTGTTCTGTTTCGTTTTTTTATTTTACCTCCATGTACTATTTAGCTTCAGTGTACTGGTCCTGCCACCTGTGTATTTTTAGGGTGCTATGGAAATAATGAAAAGAAATGGGGATTTCAGAAGAAAATTGTAACCAAATTCATACTTTGTATAATTTTTGATATCATGATTGCAGGTGATTCACACGTCCACACATAAACACACCCACAGCGCAGCCTGAAGTAACTCCCACAGACACTGTCATTGTCTTTGTACATCTCTGTACAATGCAACCATTTCAAACTTTAAACTGGTCAGAAACCTAATTGTGATTTCTAGTCTTGCAAAGCTGTATGTAGTTAGATGATGTGACAACCTCTAATATTTATCTAATAAATATGTATTCAGATGAAACCTGTATATTAGGTGTTCATGTGGTTATTTTGTATTTAAAGATCAAATTATTTGACTATTGCTAGACATTTCTATACTCTGTTGTAACACTGAGGTATCTCATTTGCCCATGTTAATTGTTTTCTAAATAAATTGACAAAAAACGACGGTTTGGCGAATTAGCAATTTTGTGAACTTTAAGGAGTGCTCTGGGTGTTTGTTTCTGCTTTTTTTTTTTAATTTTTTTAACGTTTTATTTATTTCTGAGAGAGAGAGAGACAGCGTGAGCAGGGGAGGGTCAGAGAGAGAGGGAGGCAAAGAATCTGAAACAGGTTCCAGGCTGTGAGCTGGCTATCAGCACAGAGTCCGATAAGGGGCTCGAACCCACAAACTGTGAGATCATGACCTGAGCCGAAGTCGGCCGCCCAACCGACTGAGCCACCCAGGCGCCCGTTTCAGTTTTTAAACCACCACCCCTACCCGATCACTGGCAAAAAAACAAAGGCAATAACGAGAAACAAACAAAAAAAAACCCAGAAAGCAAGCAAGCAGTCAGGTGGTTTGGTGTTGATTTGGAGGAGCCCTTACCTCGGGTGTCCCTGGAGGAGACCCTGGAATGGCCAGGTGAGCTGATAGCCCTGGTAGGTGGCCACACTCTTGTGTTAGAGTGTTCAGAACCCAGAGTCTCTTCCGGCAGGACACTGGTCTGGGGCAGCCGTGGGCTGGCCAGGTGGGGAGGGGACCCTGAGCAGGGCCAGGCCCTGTATGGGGTTCTGGGGACTCAGGGAGGGCAGGGCGTTCAATGCTGGCCAGGACTCTGAGAGCAAGCCCCTTGTGGATCTTCTGGCTTCCTGGAGGGGGAACCTATTCATACCAAGCTCCAGAGGGTGCTGTCTGAAACATCCAGAATGAAAAGCTGGACCACTGACTCAGCCGCTCTCCCCACTGGCCATCTCTCTCACCGTCTCCCTCTGGCCACCCTCCTCCCCAGTACCACTGTCCCCCACCCTGTAAGGGGATCTTGGGTTTCCTCTTCTCCATGACTGGGCTGTACATAGGGTTCTATAACTAACTACCCGGATCACTGTCCTAACTCTCCTCATGGCCTCGGCCTCCGACACCAAGTGCCCTCCCTGTGTCTCCCGCTGAAGTCTAGGGAAGTGAGTCTGATTCTCAGAGCCCAGCAGCCGGTCAGCGCCCCTCCTCCACTCAGCTCTGGGCCTGGCAACAGGAACCAAACAGATACGGCTGCCCAGCCTTCCCTCCACAGGGATTGGGTGAGGGCAAGGTCAAAGGAAGAAGGAGGGGCTGGCAGGCATCCCAAAATATAACCCCTGGAGTGTATCTGGAGTGCGTGTGGGAATGTGTGTCAGGAGAGTGGGCAGGTCTCCTAAGTGTGAGGGGGTGGGGTTTGCAGGAACCCGCCGGCCGGATGAGGAGCACGTGAAACTGCCTGTGGGGAACTGGGTGCCTGGGGCCCCCCTGCCTCTGGGGCTTCTCCAGGGCGGTCAGTTTCTCTTTTCAGTGGGACATGGAAGGTGAGGGGGAAAGGAAAAGTTATATTAAAAACGGAAACCTGTTGGGGCGCCTGGGTGGCTCAGTCAGTTAAGTGTCTTGACTTAGTGTCTGCTGGGTCATGATCTCACGGTTCATGAGTTCGAGTGCCACGTCGGGCTCTGTGCTGACAGTGCAGAGCCTGCTTGGGATTCTCTCCTCCCTCTCTCTCTGCCCCTCCCCTGCTTGCATTCTTTCTCTCTCAAAATAAATACATAAACTTAAAAAAAAAAAAAGGACTCCTGGTACTGCTAAGCCGCAGGCACTGCCTTCTGCCAGCATCGTTTTCTCTGAGAGCAGACACCCTGGTGGGCAGCGTGAGTGAGAAGGGGCCACCCTAGCCTCCCGCCGGCCTTAGGGCAATGGCTTCTCCACACTGGAGGGACCTGTGAAATCCCATTTGGGCTGTGACCAGCACTCTTTAATGAAATAGGTGAGGATTAAGTGGAACACCAAGAGTACTTTGTAGGGTTACAGAGCAAGGGTGGAGATTGATCGTGAAACTTGCATTGCAAGTGTGTGTGTGTGTGTGTGTGTGTGTGCAAGTGCGCGCGCGCGCGCGCGCACGTGCTGAATCATGATGTGCAATTAATTCTTACTTGGGGGTTGTGGTTGAAAACAAAAAATTTGAATGCCATGGACTTGAAGGCAGGAAGCGGGCAGGGGGTGGGGAGGGAGAGGCAGGGCAGTATGCTCCCCTAACTTTACATAAAAAGCAAACCGTCCAGGCGTTCCAGCTGCCGAGCCTGAGACCTGTAGTGCAGCTAAACCCAGGCCTGGGGGGGCCTGGCCAGGCTGCAGGGAGGCCTGGCAGCCCCACCCCGCCCGCTCCTCCCGGCCCTGGCTTCTTCCTTCTCGGGGCCCAGAATAAGAAGTCCGTGGGAAAAGCCCAAGGGCCTGGCTCAGGGCTGCGTGCAGGCGGCAGCCCCCAGGTGCGGGGCCACACATCACATCCTCCGGCTCCCGCATCATCTTGGGTTTCTGTTCTTTGAAACCCACCCCGCAGAGCCCCCACCCTGAATCCAATGACTGTCCCTCCACATAAGACCACGGGGTGCCGTTGGGGAAAGTCACTCAGTCCCACAGGTCGATGCCAGAACGAAGCAGCGTCTCTGGTCTCATGGAAACCTCA
>NW_027533256.1:2291236-2295549 GCF_008692635.1 Crocuta crocuta
CCAGCACCCAGAGGCCCCACCCACACCCCCACCCGCAACCCTACCTCCACCCTCCTCCGGGCTTATCTTCTTCTGTCCAGCCCCAGAGGATGTGGTGTCCTTTCTCCAGTTGGGGCCAGCCCCTCCCCCCAGCCCCTGACACCACTCCCTCCTCTTCTGGGCGGGACTTCACCCCACCAGTTGGCCCTGTTCCTGTACCTTCCCCAGGTCTGGAGCTCTGGGCTGTGGGATTGTGGGGTCTAACCACCCACATCCCCACCCTTTGCTGCCACCTCTCTCCACTCCCTCTCATGCAGACTCCTCGGCTAAGGAAACTGCCCGCGGCCACTCTTGGTCCTTGCTCACTCGTCATCCTCGACGCCCTGCAGCTCACATCTCAAAAGGTCTCCGAAACCTCTTGCAAGCTCACCTGTGACCTCTTGGTTGCTAAGGCCCGCGCTGCTCTTGGAGATGGGCCCTGGCGACTGCATTTGATAATTGCCGTTCTTCCTTGAAACTCTTCTCCTGGATTCCGTGACGACGCCCCGCGTCGGGGCTTCAGTGCTCCCTGAGAGCCTCTGCCCACGCCTTTTCCGTTGTCTTTGTGGGTTCCTGTAGTAACTAGGCTCTGTGGGGCCCCTGCCAGCTCTATGTCTGGCACCCCTCCCTCCACGGCTGAGGGGGTTGACTGCCCACGGCTCACAACTTCTCTCCACCAGCAAACTGCCCTCAGCAGACAGGGACCTCCTTGCCTGGGAGGTTACCCACTCCCCCCTGCACCACACCCCTCCACACCCCTGCCTGGAAGCCCGCAGCCAGACTGAGTGCTAACAGCACAGCCTCTTTGCTGCGGTGTGGTCAGTGTTCCAGAGTCTTCTTGTGGATCAGGCCAGACTTTACCTGAAGTCATATGCTTGTGCGGCTCTGCCCCCTTCCCTCTTCTGCCTCACGACCTCCCTTGTAGGTTTCTCCCAAGGGAAGTCCCTCGATGAATCGCAAGAACCTGGAGGCCTGTCTCGGGCTCTGCTCCCAGGCAACCAGACCGGAGTGGGCCTGGGAGCCGGCCTCTGAGGACAGGATGCTAGAGACAGTCACTGAGTAGACAGCACGGCGCCCCCTCCCTGCTGATAGCACGGGATGATTCGCTATGACTTCCACCTGCAGAGGACTGGTAAGGGGCCTGTGCCATCTGGGCCAATCAATGTCTCTGGCATTTGAGAGGTCAGAGGAAAGAATAAGCACTGAGACTATGGAAGGGACCGGCCATTGCTAAGTGCCACTGATTCACCCGAGAAAGGAAATTACATTCTCAGATGTCTTACTCGACGATTTAAAACAAAGTGTGAAAGTCCGAGGAAAGCACTGAAGGAAGGAAGCACGGAAACCCGCATCGCCTGAAGCTGGAGGGCAGATCAGGTGAGGACTTTCCCGGAGGGGCTCGAGAAGTTCAGAAAGCACCCCAGCGCTTTGGCCAGGTGTCCTATACCAAAATCAGGCCCCTAACAGGGAAGGAGTGAGACCCCAAGACGTGGGATGGGGACAGTTGTTCTAATGCCTCCCCCTTGGCAAATATCTATTGGCACTTGGAGGGCTTGTCATAACCAGCTGGCAGAGAAGGAAACTTGCTGAACTTTGTTCACAGATGAGACAACTTGGGATGTGGATGAAAGCCGCAGGCAGAGCCCCACTCAGGATGGGAAGACCAAGGGACAAGGGGATCCCCCCACTTGGCAGGAATCCGGGCAGGGCACCTGGCCGTCTATTTTGCACCGAGAGAGAAGCGACCTGGGAGGGGGGCAGCTACGTATTCGTGGGCAGTGGCAAGTGGCTTACCGAGTTGGTGAAGGGCTTGGAAAGAGCAAGATTGGACTCCCAGGGACAGGAAGCATTGGGAAGGCAGCATGAGGACAGGCCTGTGGACATGGGCGACAAGTGTCAGGGTCCACGTCGCACATTTTTACATGCACCAGAGGGTGTCCGCGGCAGGGGACGGCGGACAACCCAGGAGGTGAGGCGACTGGGCCAGCGGACATCGGCCTGTCTCTGTTCTAAACCCTCCCCCCACCCATCTAGGCTTGCCCGATCCGGGCTCAGGACCAGAGTGTCATGGAGACAGAGATCCAGTTGCACGTGAGCCCACCAGCTTGAGTTTCCTCTCTCGAAGGCTGATCCAGCTGCTGCCGTGGCTGTCATCAACCTGTCATCAACGGAGACCATAGTGAGCCTCTGAGACATTAACACCCCATGAGGAGACCAGCTAGCCCCTTGGTGGCAAGTTTATTACCAAGGGCCCCTTCCACCCTAGAAAGGGCAGTGGTTCACTCTGACCGCGATCCATGCCTCCTCTGAGTAAGGGTTCGTCTCTCCTTCCTATGGGGCCTCAGGCCACCGCCACTGTCTGAAAGCTCACGGACATGGGCTCTCATGCGACACCCCCGCTGACCAAGAGAGCTTGCTTACAGAATGGCGGCGTGCCCGTGGACACTCTGATGATAGGCTCCACTGGCCCTGCCGCGGACGCCCCATGCAGACCTCATGGATGGGGGAATGGCGTCTTCAGGATGCAGCTGAGGGACCAAAGGGGATGGGATGCCACCCTCCAGGTTGCAAGGCACATGGCAAATCAATGACCACCCTGCGTCTATCAATAGGCAGACAGATCAAACTCCATGTGAGAAGTGGATCTGAGCAGCGCAAGGGGAGGACAAAACGAACACCAGTGCTCCCCCCAGATCCCCTCTGCTCGGTCCGGCCACCCCTCCCCCAGCTGCGGGAGTATTGACCCTTTTTCTAGAGAGTGGCCTTGAGGCGCCAGGGGCTGCCTCATCTGGGAAGTCGCACCCTCTTGGGGGCAGCCGGCGGCCACAAGCAATGACCAACACAGAGCACGAAATGAATGCCGGCTCTCTTCCTTAAAGAAAGACCGCTCTGTCATGTGCGTATGCTCCAAAGCCCTGGCTCTGGGATCAAGCCAAGAGGGGGCTTTGCTGCCCCCACTCCCCTCCCACAGGTGGCTTCAGAAGAGCCAGAAGACACGTCAACTTCACAGGAATCCCGGTCTCAGGCGCTGCTTCCAGAAAACCGCACACAAGGCAATGGCTCTTCGCTCTCGCATCCGCTAAATACTCACCTTGCCCCTTTTCTGTGTCTGCAATTTCTTCACGTGCATCTAAACCTCTCCTATGACCTTAACAACCAAGCTTTTTTTTTTTCCAGTTCATACATGCTTTTGTTAATTTTTAATAGTTCCTTTTTCCAACAACGCTGAAGCAGTTGAAAAATATTGAAAACCTGACAAATAGGTGTAATAAAACTTACATTCTTTTAAACTTAAATATTTCATTTCTACCCGAAGCAGAGTCTATTACCATTTTACTTTCCTGTCTTCGATGGAAGCAAACTCATCAATAACATCTTAAAAATATACTTGTTACCTATCTGCTTTTCAACGGAGATTTGGCATATTTTATCATTTCTCATAATCTAGTGACAAGCTTAACTCACTTCAAAGTGATTTCAGCTTACACCAACCTCATTCCCAGGACCCCACTGGGTCCATTATTGTTAAAGAGATTATCAAAACCGCGTCTAAATTTGGATAAGATTACAAGATACAAAATTTGTGAATCCATTTTAGGAGAAAAGGCATGACGGTATTTTTTTTAATGTATTGAAATTGATACATGCATCCACTGATCTATACATTTCCAATTTCTTTGTTTTTCGTTTATTTTCTAATTCAGATATTATATTTATTCATGTATCTTCCTAAGTTCTAAGTTCTAATGACTTGACTCCTTAAATATCTGTTCAATCCAAGGTCTTATTTCCATCCCTAATGCTATTATTGTAATTCAAGACCACTGTCAATTCCCATCCGGACCATACACGGCTTTTTACCTTGTCTCTTTGCCTGGGTCTGTTCTCTTCAGCCCCACTGTGACACAGACTTCTGTCATTCACTCAAACTGGGCTCCCCTAACCTTCCAGGCACCTGGAATGATCACACCTCCCCACTCCTTATAGGTGGGCCCATGTGAACAATTCTGGGAAAAAGGTTGTGAGCTTAAATAATGGGGGTCACCCCTAGGCCACAGCATTTAATTACCATTGTGAGGCCCCTCAATATGCCCACTTCCTTCCATGTGACAAGGAGGCTATGTGTTATAAAGAGTACAGTTGCAGGATGGCAGGACCCTATCAGCCTGAGTCTCCGAGTGGCTTCCAGACCCAAGCATCCCACTGATCTATGCTGGCAATGTCGCTTGAATTAAAAAAAAAAAAAAAAAAAAAAAAAAAAAACTTTATTATATTAAAACAGTGACATTTAACTG
>NW_027533256.1:2295665-2325394 GCF_008692635.1 Crocuta crocuta
GGCAATGTCGCTTGAAAAAAAAAAAAAAAAAGAAAGAAAGAAATCTTTATTATATTAAGCTAGTGACATTTAAGTGTTACTTTCTTTTAATTTTCTAAGTTTCTTTCTACAAGATCATTTATTTATTTTGAGATAGAGAACACACTCGTGGAGAGACAGAGAGAGAGAGAGAGAGAGAGAGAATCCTAAGCAGGTTCCACACTGTCAACACAGACCCCAGTGCGGGGCTTGAACTCACAAACAGCAAGATCACGACCTGGGCCAAAACCAAGAGTTGCATGCTTAACCAACTGAGCCACTGAGGTGCCCCTAATTTTTTTTTAGTTTATTTATTTATTTTTGAGAGAGAGTGCATGTGTGCAAGGAGCAGGGGAGGGGCAGAGATAGACAGAGAGAGAGAGAGGGGGAGACAGAGAATCCCAAGCAGGCTCCTCACTGTCAGCGCAGACCCTGACTCAGGGCTCTATCTAATGAACAGTGAGATCATGATCTGAGCCAAAATCAAGAGTCAAATGCTTAACCGACTGAGCCACCTAGGCATCCTGAGTGTTAATTTCTTACTGCAGCAAAACCTAGCCTATTCTGCCTCATACATCCATCCTTCCATGACTAGCTAGTCCTAATCATAGCACCATTTACTGAAACTTTGCTACCTGTCAGCTACTATGCTAATTACATTATTTGCTTAATTTTGTTCTTCATTATAACGCCACCACAAGTTAGATGCCATTTCATAGAATAGAGAAGTGAAGAACAGACAAGTAACTTACTGAAAGGGGGGATTCCAAACCCTAAAGTCTATACCACCAGGCAGGGAAAGGTCAGGTGTAAGGTACAATTTGTGGGCAAATTAAATACACAGAAATATTCCTCATTTTCATTAAGACCTAAGCTCTCTCTCATTTTTCCCCCAAGACAGCAGCCTCTTGGCTTAATGTTCATTTTGAGAAGAGACATGGTATAGTAGTTTTCTATTGCTGCTGTAAACAGTTACCCCGAACTTAGTGACTTAAAACAACACCAATGTATTATATTCCATTTCTGAAGGCCAGAAGTACCAGATGGTTCTCACTAGGGTAAACACCAAGGCGTCAGCATGGCTGACCCCTTCCTGGAGACTCTAGGGAAGAATCATTTTCCTGCCTTTTCCAGTTTTCAGGGGCTCATGGCCCTTTCTTTCCTCCATCTTCAAAGCTAGCCATGGCCAGTGAAGTCTTTGTCACATCTCATCCCTCTGACACTGACTCTTTTGCCCCATATTCCATGTTGAAGGACCAGCCAGGATCATTCGCCCTTCTCAAGGTGAGGTAATAAGCAACCTTAACCACGTCTGTAACTTTAATAGCCCCTTGTCATGTACCGTAACATATTCAGAGATTATGGGCATGGACGTCTTTGGGATGCCATGATTCTGCCTACACATGGATACAGAGAATTATTTCTCTACTGTAAGAAAGCAATAGTGAAAGCTGTTGCTGAAGCACAATGTGCAGGGGCATCAGTACTGGGCAGACAGTTGGGAGAGGTAGAGACTGTGGACAATCAGCAAGCATTGGCCTTGACCAAGGGACATCTGCTTCTCTTGGTATTTGTTGCGAGTCCAAGGAGCCAACCCAGTTGTTGCCAGATCTTCTCATTTTCCAAGAGAATCTGGAAATGCAGATTTTAAAAAAATGTTAGCAAGCAAACGAAAACATGCAAAGATACCATGTGGTCTAAATAAAGCCCATAGGTGGGCTGCAGCTGACTCAATGGGCCTTGACCTTGACCCAGGGCCATATGCTGGTTTAAGTGGCAGAACTGAGATGCAAGCCCGGAGCTGTAGGACTCCAGGGGGCAAGGTTAACCACCATGTTCTGCACCTTTCGATCAGTTGGAGAGACTCATTCCTGCTTAAAGCCCTTCAGAGGTACCCACGGTCTGCAGATCCCAGTACTGATCCCATCTCCCAGCATCCCAGCCCTGAACTTCACCCTCTCTTTAGCCATCATTGCATACCACCTTGGCTCTCCCTTCCATATCTCTGCCAATGATTGTCCCCTGTCTCTGAATGCCCCATTAGACTTCTGCCTGCCCTACTCCTCCTTCCCTGGAAACCACCACCTGCTGCTGCTGAAGGGCAGCCACGTTTGGCCCACACGACCAAGCCCCCCCTTGCTCTCAGCCAGCTAGACCAAGATGGACACACAACCCAAAGGATTAGCTGGCCAGTGACCCATCACATTACCTCCCTTGCTCAAGAATTTGGCCTGAGATGAAAAGGCTGCAGGGTGGCCGCCTGTGGCCCCAATTGGGCTGGAAGCCCAGCCTCCTCGCTGAACTCTTCCTGCTTAGAAAGGCTCTCTGTTGTCAGGCCCCGTCTTCGCCTGGAACTTAATCCCTCCCCTCCAGGCTGCATGAATTCCTTGTACCTTCTTATGAATTTTCTGGTATCAAAAGTTAAGTCTTCTGACCCCTGTCACTAGACCAAAAGGAGCTTTCTAGCTTTTAACTGAACGGACACCTGTTATAATGAGAATACATGTCCAACAAAGATAAGGTCTCAGCTTTCCTGGGCTTGAGAGTTTCCGAGGTCCAACCAGTGGCCCTTTCTTCTTATTATTACTGCTCACTGTCCAGGACCCAGTGCCGCCCCCGTGAGGCAAGAAAGAGCACCCCAGTCAGAACACTGCTGGCTCCTGGAGAGGACGTTTAATGTCCTGCCTTGCAGCAAGCACCCCTCCCTTCTGGGCAGAGTTCCAGCTTATTTTGGGGAATCATTCTCTTCCTCTTTCTGCCCCTCTCTGATATGCGAGCTGAGCTATGCTGCTATAGTAGATAAGCACCGCACAATTAGTGGCTTAACACAATGCCCCTGTCCTAGCTCAGAGTGTGTATTTCTGGTTGGATGCCATCTGTATGGTCACTCAAGAACTCAGGCTCTTCCTCCCTTGTAATTCTGCCCTCTTTCAGTCCTGGAGCTCTCTGCATTAGGCAGAGATGGGAAAAGACAGGGATGTCCCACAGGGAGTGAGTTTGTGGGCCAGGCCCACATTCTGTTGATCAGGACTCAATCGCATGCCTATACCTAACTACAAAGGTAGCAGGAAGGAGTTCAGACAGAAGGGAACAATCTGAACAAACTTAACCTAATTACAGGGGGGCTACAAGAGAGAATCCTAGGGACGGAGTCTGCTTGGTCAGCTGGGCTCTGTGCCCACTCCCTGGACCAGTCATGTGGACTGGAAGGCAGGGTTGAGTCAGTACCCATTGGTCTGATGAACACTTAGTCAGTATATCAGTTAACCTCTGCTGTGTAACAAAGAGCTATTTATTATTCATAGCTTAAAACAACTACTTATTTTTCCCATGAGCCTGTGGGTTGGTTGAGCACTTCTGCTGATCTCGCCTGGGTTCTTCTAATTTCAGTTGGCTGGCTCGTGTATCCACAGTCAGCGAGCGGGTTGACTTAGGATGGCCTCACTCACAAGTCTGGTAGTTGGCTTGCAGTCACCTGGGGTGATGGGGTAATCGGGCCACATGTGTCTCTTCACCCATCCGGCTAGCCTGGGCTTGTTCAAATGGCAGTGGCAGTTTATGTGAGAAGAACAGGAAGTAGGCAAGACTTCCTAAAGCTCAGAATGGGGACAAATATTACTTCTACCTCATTCCTTTTGTCAAAACAAGTCACAAGGGCAGCCCCAATTCAGGGCATGGGAAAATAGACAACCTCTTGATGAGGAGAACTTCAATGTCACATTGCAAGAGGTGTGAATAGAGGGAGGAAATCGCAGGACAGACAACTGCAATCTACCACAGCCACTTTCTGCTACAGGGTTCCATGGAAGTTGACAACAGCCCTACTTTCCAATCTGTAATGACTGGTCTAGGGGCGGGCCCAGAACCACACAGGACCTATCAGAATCCTTCCTTGGATTTTCCATTCTGGTGCTAGAATGGAGAAACTCTTTTCCTCTGGCCCCAAAGTTCTGAGGATGTGAGTCTGGAAGTATGTGGCCGTCACATCTCAGGCCACATGGAGAAGGAAGCCTGTGGTGTGGGACTATGAGACAGCCTTGCAGCATAACAGAGAAAAATGACACAGAGAAAGAGGCTGGCTTTAGTATTTCCCAGTCACACCCATGCTTTCCTCAGTTATATGAACCAGTTCTCTTCTCAAAGCTAATTTGAATTGGGTTTCTGCCAGCCACCACTGCAGCTGCTGGAGAAACACTCTGACAAATGCAACCTCTTCCTTTTTGATTGGCCTAAACCTGGGTATAATTGCTGCAGGATGAATTCATGAAGGGGCCCTGAGAGAGATATGGACTGGTGCCAGCCGTCTCTCCCCACAGCTATGGCATCCCACCCCAACAAGGGTGAGTTTCCTGGGTTTCCACAGGAGAGAGGATCTGGGGAATTGGAACCCCCAAGGTCAAACTGGGTAGTCTCAGAGCCTGGAACCATAGCAGCCATCCCAGGGCTGAGGATCATGGGGTCCAGCATCCTAGGCTTCTCTGAGTTCCTGCATCCTTAGAAAATTCCACTGCGGCTGGACAAAGTAAGACAACTAGCGTGTATGTGCGTGAGCAAGCTTTGTGTACCGGCAACAGAAACAAACGCTGATGACCTTAACGCAAGGATAAAGGCATTTGTTGGTAGGATGTGGGGGAGTTGAAAGACTCGGAGGGAGGAAGGGAAACTGAGCCTGTAATAGGCAAGAATACCACTCCGGACAGGCCTGGGAGCAGGAACCAGCACAGCTTATCAGGCACAGCTAGAGGAAAGAATGAATGAATTCCTGTGGCATTTTGTTTCCTGGCCTGGTATCACATCCTTCTAGAGAACATCTGGTTCTTGGTCAAGCCGAGGGCACAGGCAAAACTATCCCCCACTTCTATCTACACAGACCTCTGAGGAAGAGTCTAGTAGACGGTGCTTCGGGGACCTCTTCACTTTATACCAGGAGCTCGTAAACTGTGTGTCCAGAGCCAAATCCCAACCAGGTTCTTGTTTCCAGAGCCCGTAAGCTGAAAATGGCATTCGTATTTATTAGCGGTTACATTTTAAATGATTATATAAGTACTTACATACAGTCTCTATTTAGTCTCTTGGCCCACAAAACCTAAAATATGTATTAACTGGCCCTTTAAAAAACATTTACAGACTCCTCGCTTACACAGTGGGGCTCAGGCATCCGGACATATTGATCCAAAAAGACAGAAGCTATAGTAGGAAAAAGATCTCCTCCAAAGGAAGTCAGAGTATTGGTAGCAAGGGGAACATTGTGGGAGACCAGACAGACAAATGTCTGGGGTGTGTGTGTGTGTGTGTGTGTGTGTGTGTTTGTGTGTGTGTATGTGTGTGTGTGTGTGTGCGTGCGCACGCACAGGCACGCGTGCACACATGTCTTCAAGCTAGGATGTTCTCCCCACCAGTTCTGTGGTCTGGGACGAAACTTGGGAATTAAAGTGATGTGATTTGGACAAGATGCCCTTCGTTGCCATTGTCAAGTCAACAGGAGAGATACACTGCAATGCAGTTCAGAGCAAGGAGGAGTGGGAGCTCTTTATGCATCAATCAACATCGAGGTTACCGTCAGGAAAAAGGTTGAGTTTATCTCAGATAGAGACACATGGATGTTTCTTACAGCTTTGGGAGCCTTCAGCGACCATGAACCAAGTCCAGCTATCTGAAGCCGCCATGTGGAAAGACCATGTGGAGTCCCACAGAGAAAGTGAGAGCATCCCAGAGAATCCTGGCTATTCCAGTCCAACCTGTCTGTCTCTGCAACCTCAGTGCAAGGCATGGGAGTAAGGAAGTCTTCAAGATGACCCCTGCCCGGCCACCATGTGACTGAGGTTGCAGGAGACTCAGAGAGAATGCGAAGCTGGGTCCAGTCAACTCCCAGATCCATGAGCATAGCCAGTGGTGGTTATTACAGAAGCTGCTCTTTGGGCCTCTTTGTCATGTAGCCATAATGGGTCACCAAGCCAACAGCACAAAGGGAAGTCATCTTTTCCATGTAGATGTGCTGGATTTCTATTTTAGAAGAGCATGAGCTTGGAGAATGGAGGGATGGGGGTAACCATTCACCATCCTCCCCATACATGACTCCCAGGGCCAATCCATACAGGCCCCCTGGGATCCAGAGTGGTGCAAGGACTCCAGAGTGATGGCAGCTTCTTCATCAATGTGACCTCTTAGGTGGGCAGAGCACCTGCCCCCAGTGGTGTGCAGATGGAGAAACAGAAGCAGATTCTGTGAGCCCCTTTTCTCCGGGTTCAGGAGTCCCAGGTTTGGGAGTTCCCTCGCCTCTTGCCACAGCTGAAGAAACAGGGATAGTGATCGGACCCCAGACAGGCGATCCCACCAGCCCTTGGGTGCCTGACCCCGGCAACTAAAGAGAAACGGGCTGGAAAGCTCCAAGGATGGAGGTCACATAGAGATCTCAGATACCCCACACCGCCTACCGAAGACCCAGGCAAGCCCCTGCTGCCACCAGAACAGACCAGAAGAAACAAGCACAAAGAGCAGCCAAGTATCCACAGGGTCTTGAAGAAGATGTCACTGTGAAGGGTGTTCTGAGCCACCATCCACCTGTGAGCATTAATCACACCATGAAGGAGGCATACTTGCAGTTTCCTCCCCTGTGGCTTTCCTTGTAAAGTGCCTGTCTCCTGGGAGAGGAAGCCCAGAGGACAGCTTCATGCTCAGGTGTTTGTGGCTCACCTGAGTCGGGCTGAGGGCTGGGAAGAAGGCTCAGATGATACACTGCCACCTCTTGGCAATCCTGCCACAGGTTGCCCCAGCTTGAGTGATGGTAATGCCTACAGACAGTGGCTCACAGCACCAGCCCCTCCTCCATGATATTGGTTGGGCCTGGAATCACTTCCTGGTCTAGGGACACCAATCCAAAGCCTTCAGAGCTGGCCAGACCACAAAGAACCTTCCCAGGGTGGAGAGAGAGAGAGAGAAACCAGCACTCTGTCCAAGTATTATAGACAGCTGTGTGACCTTGTACAATCCAGCCATTCTCCAGGACCTCAGTTACCTGATCCAGGTAGTGGGCATTCTGCCTTCTCATCTCTTCTTCACGACTCCCCACTTGAAGTTCAGGACAAGCAGGTGGGCAGATAAGGCCAGGGCTGCACAAGTGGTCTATGAGCTGTGGAGGGCAGTGCACATAGAGGAGGTCTCATCCTTGCTCTGATATCAGGAGAGCTGGTCCTGGGCTCCCACCCCATGGAGTCTCCAACCTTATTGGGAAGGCAGATCGCCCTGCCCCCCTTCTTGTGAAGGTCCAGAGGGGTTAGTGTTCAAACAGAAGAGCATACGGCACTATGGAAATGTCAAGAAAGCCAGCAGGGCAGGGGCTGGGCATAAGTTTCACCTTTACTAAGCATTCAGTCAGTATTTGTTTATACACACAGTCACAAAAGAGCCATGAGAGATACAGTGCCTAGAACAGGCATCCCCAGTGTATCCCCGGTGCCTAGAATAGAGACTTGGTATACAGCAGATGCCTAATAAGTACGTCAATGAATGAAGGAACAAACAGAAGAGAGGTAGGAGAAGGCTGTCAGGTGAGCGAACCACAAAGAATGAGTCAGAAGTAATGCGGAGCAACATTTCAGGAAGAAGAAACAGTACGTGCAAATCAGGTGTGTGCCTGTACATAGTGTATCTGGAAATGGAAGAATCCCCACTGTGCCTATAGAAGAGGGAGATGATGAATCTGGGTCTGAGAATCTGGGTCTTTACCTTGAGGGCACTGGGAGCTACAGAGGGTAACTGCCTAATTAAATACGGTTGAGTTTTTTAAACAACTTTACAGAGATACAAACCATACAACTCACCCATTTAAAGTGTGCAATTCAGTGGTTTTTAATACATTCAGAGTTATGAATCACCACGGTCGATTTTAGAACATTTTCTTTACCCCACAAAAGAAATCCCATGCCCGTTAGCTATCATCACTCGACCCTCCCATTCCCCCCCACCCCCAGCCCCAGGCAAGCATTAATCTACTTTCTGTCTCTCTAGATTTGCCTATTCTGGGCATTCATATAAAGAAGATCATATGCTAGATAGTCATTGGTGACTGGCTTCTTTAATTTAGCCTAACATTTCAAAGATTCGTCTGCGTAGTAGCACATGTTGGTACTTGAATTCTTTTTATTGCTGAATAATATTCTAATGTGTGGATTGATTATATTTAGTCTATCCATTCATCAGCTGATGAACATGTGGTTTTTAAAAAGATTTTCTATCAGGGAACCTGGGTGCCTGAGGGGGTTGAGTGTCCGACTCTTGACTTCAGCTCAGGTCATGATCCCAAGGTTGGGGGATAGAGCCCCATATCAGGCTCTGTGCTGAGCAGGACTCTGCTTGAGATTATCTCTCTCTCTCTCTCTCTCTCTGCCCCACTACCCCACTCCCTTCCTCTCTCAATCTAAAATAGAGATATAGACAGATGACTGATAGGTAGATAGACAAACAAATTTTTTTAAATAAAAAAATTAAAAGATTCCTCTATGGCTAGAATTACAAGACTTGACAATATCAAATGTTAACATGGATGTGGAGCAACTGGAACTCTCATACATTATTGTTGGGAGTCTGCAATGGGACAGCCACTTTGGGTAAGTTTAGCATTCCTTTTTTTTTTTTTAATTTTTAAATGTTTATTCATTTTTTGGGAAGGAGAGAGACAGAGAGCACGAGCAGAGGAAGGGCAGAGAGAGAAGGAGACCCAGAATCCAAAGCAGGCTCCAGGCTCTGAGTTGTCAATATAGAGTTTGACGCAGGGCTCGAACCCACGAACCGTGAGATCATGACCTGAGCCAATGTCAGATGCTTAACTGACTGAGCCACCCACACACCCCTTAGCATTTCTTATAAACGTGTATCTACTACATACCTGAGCAATTTAACTTGTAGGTATTTCCACAAGACAAATGTCAATATATGTCAAAACAAACACTCGTAGTATTTTTCATAATAGTAAAAACTGTAAACAGCCTCACTGCCCATCAGTAGGAGAATGGATAAATAAATTCAGCTATTTTTCATAAAGTGGAATCTTATCCAACAAATCACAAAAGATGGATGAGGGTGGAAAACATCACGTCAAGTGGAAGAAGCCAGACATAAAGGATTATTATTGTATAATTACTATGAAATTCCATTTTTTTGTGAAATTCAAGACCCACAAAACTTATCTGTGGGATAAATCAGAACAGAGGTTATTGTACATGAGATATAGGTGATTTGGAGGGAGTACAAGAGAACTTTCTAGGGCAATGGAAATGCTTTATACCTTGATTGGGGTGTTGGTACACAAAGATACACATTTGCCAGAACTCTTCAAAATCACATACAGATGGCCAACAGATCCATGAAAATATGCTCAGTATCATTCATCATCAGGAAAATACAAATCAAAACTACAATAAGATATCACCTTGCACCGGTTAGAATGATTAGTATCAAAAAGACAAGAGATCACAAGTGTTGGTGAGGATGTGGAGAAGAGGAGGCCCTTGTGCACTGTTGGTGGGAATGCAAATTGGTGTGCCCACTGTGGAAAACAGTATGGAGGTTCCTCAAAGAACTGGAAATAGAATGACCATATGATCTAGCCATTCCACTTCCAGGTATGCATCTGAAGAAAACAAAAACACTAAGTCAAAAAGATATAGGCGCCATTATGTTCATTGCAGCAATGTTTACCATAGCCAAGATACAGAAACAACCTAAATATCCATCAATGGATGAATGGATTAAAAAATGTGGTACATATATGCAATCAAATACTACTCAGCCATAAAAAAAAAAGAAGGAACTCTTGCCAATTCCGACAACATGGATGGACCTCAAGGGCATTATGCTAAGTGAAATAAGTCCAACAGAGAATGACAAAGACTATATGATCTCACTTCTATGTAGAATCTCAAACAAACAAACACTCTATGATTCAGAGAGTGGATTGGTAGTTGCCAGAGGTTGGGGGTTGTAGTGGGAGAGAAATGGGTGAAGGGAGTCAAAAGATTAAATAAAAATCAGGACCCAAAAAGTGCTTGAGGTTCTGAAATAATGAACTGGAATAAAGAAAAAAATATAAGAAAGATTTCATAGCAAATGACATCAAGTCTCAATATTAGGTTAAAACAAACATCGGACCAGAAGAGGCTTAAGGATATTTGAATCAGCTCATGTGAAATAAAATAAAACAAAACCCCCTTTACACTCGGGGCACCTGGGTGTCTCAGTCCATTAGGCATCCAATGATCTTGGCTCAGGTCATAGAGAAGGTGGGATCAAGCCCCACATCGGGCTCTATGCTGACAGAGTGGAGCCTGCTTGGAATTCTCCCTCCCTCTCTCTGCTCCTCCCCTGCTCCCTTGCGTGCACTCTGTCTCTCAAAATAAATAAATAAATGTTTTTAAAAAAACTCTCTTTAAGGTCTTAAGGTGTGTGCATCTTATTAATGTCAGTTATATGTGAATAAAGCCAGGGTTGGGGATCATGCCCTGAAAGCCTGAGGAAGAAAGACCAAGGGGACCTAGAGCACACGGAGGAGCCTCCTGCAGCCTCTAAGGCAGGGTTGTGGCCTGGGCACAGGGCAGAACGGGGAGAGATGGTAGATGAGCAGGATGCTTAGGAGAGGGCACTCCTTATTGGCAGGAGGGGGGACAGTGGGGAGAGGAGGAAGGTGAGGCGACTTACAGGCTTCTCTCTCTGCCCCTGTGATGGGTTAGCCCTCAACCCATTCCTGCTCCTCCCCGTGGCCTTCCTCCCCAGGCTGATCCACTTCTGGGTGTTGGGAGCATCCTGCCCCGTCACCTGTGTCGGTCTTGTGATGCTCCCTGACTCATGGGAGAAGCAGCACAGGTGACGTCCGCTCTGTGAGGTCAGCAGAGTGGAGCAGGCTTTCTAGCTGTGCTTGCTGCTCTAAGGGACAAGGGCGTGGGCCTGGCAAGCCACCTCACCTCCTGTGTGGTTGGGGGCACTCCCATAAGAGCCACCTGGGAGGGGTGCCTGGGTGGCTCAGTCAGTTGAGCGTCTGACTTCAGCTCAGGGTATGATCTCACGGTTTGTGGGTTCAAGCCCCACGTCGGGCTCTGTGCTGACAGCTCGGAGCCTGGAGTCTGCTTCAGATTCTGTGTCTCCCTCTCTCTCTGCCCCTCCCCTGCTCACACTCCCCCGCCACACACACACATCAAAAAAAAAAACATTAAAAAAGCCCAAAACACCTGGGAGGTATCACCCAACCTCTCCATGTAACAGAGAAGTCTCAAGAGGGCAAGGGAGTAGCTCAAGGCCAACACACCCCTGATTTCGCTGGGGAGGCCCTGCTGGGACACAAGGACCCTTCCATCCCAGTGACCCCGGGTGGGATGCTCCTAAGAAATTACCCTCCCCTCAGAATTGGGGCAGGGAGGCACAGAAACCCCCAGCCAGCTCTCCGTGTGTCTCAGCAGGTGAGGTGTGCAGTAGCCGGGGGCAGAGGTGGCAAGAAAGCCCCAGATGTGTGTCACCTTGTCATCACCTACCCTACCTCGTGGACGTCCCCATAGGCACATCCTCTCCGTGACATCTGATCTGGTTCCTGGTCCCGGGCAAAGACCTCTGAAATTCCTCTGAAATGTTTCATACTGAATCCCAAGAACTGTATATCTTGGAAGGGCCACGGTAATGCTCCCTTTAGGCTCCTCCCTTGACCCCACTCCTATGCCAGCGCACTGCATTCTTCCAGAATGAGGAAACTTGGATGAATTTTTTCATATGTTTTGGGTACCACAAATGTATGCGATAGAAGTTTAATGACGGCACACATCACCGATACAGAGTGCGAGAGCAAGATATAGAGCATTTCCAGAACGCCAGAAGACTACCTACCCCCTTCCCTCCAACCCCACCCCTGAAAATCACCCCTATTCTGACTTCTCTGACCATAGATTAGTTTTATCCAGTCTTGTACTTCTTACAGATGGAATCATACAACATATACTCTGGCTTTTTCTGCTCAGGGCACCATCTGTGAGATTCACCTTTGCTGCTGTGTGTATGTACCAGTATCTGCTCCCTTTGTCTTGCTAAGCAATGTCCCACTGTATGGATGTATCACAACGTGTGTATCTATTAGACTGTTAGTGGCCATTTGGGTGCTTTCCAGTTTGAAGCTCTTATGAGCAATCCTATAAAGTATTTGCAGTTAGACTCACATACTCGTTCCTCCTGGAGATATGCCTAGGACTGGAGTTTCTGGCTCACAGGAAAGCATATTTTTAGCTTTAATAGAAAACTATCGGAGCACCTGGGTGGCTCAGCCACTTGGGCATCCGACTTGGGCTCAGGTCATGATCTCACAGTTTGTGGGTTCGAGCCCCGTGCCAGGTTCTGTGCTGACAGCTCAGAGCCTGGAGCCTGCTTCGGATTCTGTCTCCCTCTCTCTCTGCTCCTCCCCCATTCTCTCTCTCTCTCTCTCAAAAATAAATAAACATTAAAAAAAAATTAATAGGTAACTACCAGTTTTCTAAAGTGATTGTACCACTTTGCATTCCCACTAACAACATATGAAAGTTCCTGCCAGGCTACATTGACTCCAACCCCTTTTAATTCTAGCCCTTCTAATAGCTGCATAATAGTCCCTCCCTGGGGCTCCAGCTGCCTTTCCCCTATTGAGTAATGGTGTTGTGTGCCCTGTCATATGCTTATGGTCATTTGGACGTCCTTTTTTGTGTGCGAAATGCCTGTTTGTGGCTTTTGACCAGCTACCAGCTATTTACCGGGCTATCTTTTCGTGTTGATGTACAGGAGTTCTTTATATCTACTGGAACTGAACTTTTGTCAGATCTATGTATTATGAGTATCTTCTCCCAGGTTGTGGCCTTATTTTTCATTTCATTTCTTAATGATGTCTTTTGATGCCCAGAAGTCACTGATGTTGATGAAGTCTAAGTTTTCCACCTTCGCTGTTATGTTTTGTGCTCTTTGCATTCCCAGTAAGAGATCTTTGAGAAGCCTAGGTTTTGTGCTGCTGGGGGTCCGGGTTCCTTTCCGGCCTCCTTCCTGCGCGGGTATTACTCGGCTGAGGCAGGCCGAGGACAAAATACAGGCCGGCACCCTCACCCCCACCCCCGACAGGCGGAATCTGTGTGATATTCCTCAGACAGCTACCCAACAAAGGTCCCAGCTACCCAAGAACAAAGGAAAGGGTTTTGAGCCCTTGCCATGGTGATGTGGGAAACTGAGGCAAATGAAAACTTTAGTCCCTTACTGCCTGCAGCCCACTGACAAGTCCTTGAAACTGGCAGAGTGACCTCCCTCTAGGAGCTCAGCTTCCTCGATGATGACACTTTGCTGGGGGCAAAGGAGAACCCTGACTTAACATTGTCCCAACCTTGAGGATCCTGTAATTCTACTTCCTTTATCTCAACTGCCCCAAGATCTATGCTGGCTACTATGCTCTAGGCCGTACGCACCCCACCCAGCCACCCACCACACATACACACATATACATGGAAAGGGTCTCATGACTGAGGTTTTATTAAGTGGTAATAAATGGCATTTCCATAGCAACAGCTAGCCTCTTAAGGTCCTGGAAACCTTGCTTCCAAAATTCCTTAGAGCTTTCCTCTATCTCTAACCCCCTCCCAACCTGGGTCTTGTCAGGACCCCAGGTAGCTCTTCCTGTCCCCGGTTCCTGTCCCCATGCTTTAATAAAATCACCTTATTTGCACCAAAGACGTCTTTAAGAATTCTTTCTTGGTCATCGGCTCTGGACCCCACAAATGCCCCATCACCCCCAAACTTCATCAATCCACCCATTCACTCTTCTGTCCTTCACCACCGTCCACACACTCATCCATCCATCTACCCATTGATCCACCAAGTACTTACTGCCATCACCATGAGCTGAGTGATGACTGGCGGTGAGATAAGAGATGGTAGGAGTTACTCAGATGAACGGCACCCCCAAGACGCTTAGGATCTGGTGGGAAAAATACAACATACACAGAGGCCTTGACCGCTTTCTATCCAGCCTCGTGTTGTCCTGGAGTCTGTAGCTTTCATTCAGTATCCTCCAAAGCTGCCATTCATCTGTCCTTTGCTCCATGACCCTCCTTCCAGGACTTGTAGATAGCCCAGCACCCATGGCTCCGACTACAAATAGCAAAGGTGATTCTCACTTTCTTCATTTTAGATATTTTTAAAGTTTATCTATTTTGAGAGAGAGAGAGAGAGAAAGCACAAATGGGGGAGAGGTGGAGAGAGACGATCCTAAGCAGGATCTGTACTGTCAGCACAGAGCCCACCTCGGGGCTCGAACTCATGAACCGTGGGATCACGATCCAAGCCGAAGTCAGACGTTTAACCAACGGAGCCAGCCAGGGGCCCTCCTGTTAGGTAATTTATTGATGTGGCCTGAGATGGTCGGCAGCCCTGGCCCGGCTCAGATCCTGCCTGTTGACTAGCCTGCACTCAGAGAAGTGGCCCCCCACTGGGGGTGGGTGCACACAGCTCCCTGGGGGCCCACTGGGGCAGCAGTGGATGTTGAAGGCTGGCCTTGTGGGACCAGCTGATGGCTCGATCTGGCAGTGGGCCTCAGCAGGAGCATCAGGGGGCTGGTGGAGCAGGCTGAGAGTGAGGTGGGGGTTCCAGGGGGAAGGGTGGGCCACAAACTCCCATGTTGAACGGTGGCCTCCGGCCTGGCTGAAGGAGGTGGACTCCGTTCTCTGCTTGTCTCCTCTCTGGTCACGCTGGGACCGAAGGCCTGAGAAGGCGCACCCCTCCTGGAGGCCCCTCATCTAGCCTCTAGCCTCTAGCCAGCAAATGCTCCGCTGCTCCCAGGCCCAGACCTCTGCCAGCCTGCCTCCCCCGACTCTAAGGGCAGTGGTTCAAAACCAACAAAAACAAAGAAGAGCCTGCCGGCCCTGACCCTAAGCAGCCGGGCCCTGGCCACTCCTCTGTGATCTGACCGCCCAGAGTCCCTGGCAGGCCTGGTCGCCGTCCTGCCTGCACAGCACCTGCCCTGTTGAGGACACTGGTCCTTTGTTGGAGGAGACGACTTGTGGGGACTGCCCTGAGGAGGGGCTCTGCCTCATGGGCCGGGCTGGCGCCAGGCTGGGCCAGGATCCTCAGCAAACAAGGCCTCCTACATAGCAGCCCGCTGGGTGGGGGCAGGACCGGGCCTCACGATCCAACCGCAGGGCCTGATGGGCCTGAAGCAGGCGTGGAGGACGGCGGGGGGAGGGCGGTCCCCAGCCTCAGGACCCGCACTGTACACTCACGTGCACGCCAAGTCCCCTCCCCGTCTCCCCACCTCTTCACCTCCGTGACCCTGCCGGGTCCGCCTCAGGGCAGGCCACACCTCCCAGGGGTGACTGAACCCACCTCTCTGGTCCTGCAAAAGGCAGAGAGAGCCTGAGAGTGAACCCAGAAGCTTAGGGGTGACAGAGACCCCCTGCCTGACGTGACGGCAGCCCCTCGTGGCTTTGTGGCCGTGCTGATTGAGAGGCAGGTCTGAGCTGGGAAGAAGGTCATTCTCTGTGCCGATGCCTTACCTGCAGCTTCTTGCTAGATGCCCACAGCTTTCAGAGGTTGTACAGATAAGAACAACCAAAGGGACTTCCCCGAGGCGGCCTAGTAGACAATTGGCCGGGAGACCTGGTGTGAGCCCAGGCTGTCTGATTCTAGATCCCATGTCCCTCCGTGGTTGGTGCGGTGGTGGAGGGCGAAGGCCACGCTGGTCAGCCCAGGAATCTGTTCCTAATCTCGCAGGACGTGCGAGTTATCAGTGGATTTCACAGGCGAGAGATGTGTGTTTTGGAACGATGGCTCCAGACAGGGTTTGGGCCGAGGGATCAAAGGGGAGGCTGTCTCAGTAACCCGGACACAGCCACGGAGGACGTCCTGGGCTCTCCCTTCGGGAAAGAATTTGAGGTTCGGTGGCCGGGAGTGTGTGAGCCTGCACAATCAGACTGGTCAAGGGCTCACTCCTCTGGGCAGCCCTAGTAAGAACTGCACACGGGGGGGAGACACACTGGCCTGGCCTTTTCAGCCACCTGTGCCCAGGGGCTCCCGTGGGTGCGCCCAACAGACCTGCCCGGAAGCCTGGGGCCCTCCCTGCCCAGTCCCACTCCCGGCTCTGTCTCTCACAGACACAGTCCCCCCAGGGAAAACTTCGTCTCGGCTTCTGCTTCCAGAGAGCCTGTAGGACCTCGGCAACAGCAGCAGCAGAGGGGGAGGAGGGGTGGGCTGGAAGGAAACTCCAGCTCTGTGCTCCCACTTACTATTGCCATCACTTCTCGAGCCCACTCAGCCTCTCGGGACCCCGGTCTCCTCCTCTGAAAAATGAAGTTCATGATCTCTGGAGCTACTTTCTCATTTAGGGGCTTCAGTGATTGAAAGAACAGGAAGGACTTGGCACTGTGCTTAGACTAATGAAGGCACACAGGTATTAAGCTATTAATGTTTGCTCCACTTGCAATGAATAATTTGCTTTCCTGTAAGCTTCCAGAGAGCAGGGACCTGGTTGGTCTTGCACTCTAGCACATGCATGAATCTTGACGCCAAGTGGCTGCTCCACTAAGGTTTGCTAAATGAATAGATGGGTGGCATGGAATGGGTCAGGTAGAGGGAGGTATCAAAGGCGACACCCAGTTTGCAGCTGGGGGGCCCCGGGCAGATGGCAGCGCTGTTATCTGACATCTAGGAGAAGGGGTGGCCAGGGCAGAGACATAATGAGTCCTCACTTGGCCATGTCGTCTGAAGGTTCCGTAGATCCACGAGGTTAGGTGCCTAAGTAGGACCCCTGCCAGCCGGCCCGGTGTCCATCACAACTCCCCACCAGGCGTTCTGGCTAACTCCAGCTGCATAACAAAGCACCCCAAGGCTAGTGGCGTGAAACAATAGCCATCATTCATTATTATCAACTCTCACGGCTATGACAGGCTGACTGGACTCAGCTGGGTGGTTCTCACTCTGGGCTCCCAAGTGATTGCAGTCAGAGGGGGGCTGGGGCTGGGGTGCTTGCAGGGGTCCCCCTCATGCATGTGTGTGGCAGTTGGGACCTCAGCACGGGCTGTCAGCCGTAATGCCTTCAGGTGGCCTCTCTGTGCGGCCTGGGCTTCCTCACGGCACGGCAGCGAGAGTCAGGTGGAAGCCATGTTACCTTTTGGCCGCGCATAGCAAGACATATGCAGCCTTACTTGTGTCACATTCTGGCAGAAGTGAGTCACCCAGGCCGGTCCATCCTCAAGTGAAGAGGAAGAAGACTCCACCCCTTGATGTCAGCAATAGGAGTGAGATTCGAAGACATATTTTAAAGCTACCACATCAAGGAATCACTGGCAACTCAGCTCCCTCAGACTCCAGGATGAGTCCTGTTTCTTTTTATTTATTTTGAGAGGAAGAGAGAACACAAGCAGGGGAGGTGCAGGGAAAGAGAGAATCCCAGCAGCTGTGCGCATCAGTGCAGATCCCAATGCAGGGCTCGAACTCACAAACCGGGAGACCATGACGAGAGCCGAAACCAAGAGGTGGCTGCTTAACCGACCCAGGTGCCCCTAAGTCCTGTTTCTAATGGGTGCACTTGAGAAGCTCAAGTGATAATGAGCCTGACCAGAGAGCTTAGCATCTGTGGTGTGTGATTGATTCTTAATAATAGCTGCTCAGTGAAGAAGTGAATGCATGAGTACAGAAGAGAAGAGAGAGAGAGTGACCCAGGGCCAGGGCAGCCTGGAACCCAGCCCCACCTGACCTTGCCAGGTCACATTTGGACCATGGGTTGTCCCCCAGGCTTCTGTGTTCGAACTTGGCTGGACTATTTGGGCTATTCTGGTGGGAACCTGCCTCCCTCTCCCCAGAATCTGGTCCTGTCCCAGGCCCACATCCTGCTGTCAGAAACTCTGTTATGGAAGACCTTCATTTGCCAGTGGAGGCTCCAATCAAGTCTTCTCCAAGACCCTACCACAGGTCAGTCAGGACCTCCTCCTCTGCGGGACTTCTCAGGTGCCAGCCGACAGTTTAGACTCTCACAAAGCTGCCCATCCAGAGACGTTCAGCCCCATGCCAAGACCCCTCCCAGACTGCCCCTTCCAAGCTTAGAGCGGTCCTGGGATTGGGTGAGAGGCAGACAGAGAAGAGAGAGGGCAAAAGATAAAGCCCTGGGAAGTCCACTCAAAAGGTCCAGGCAGGTGGAGGCAGGACCGGGAAGGTTGACAAGAAGGAGCGATCAGAGGGGACAGTGGGATCCCAGGAAACACCCAAGGACAGCCTGGTGCCAGAGAGAGCGCCTCTGATGAGGCTGTGTTGAAGGGCACTTGTCAGTGGCTACAGTGATGGTCTGAGGAGCAGCCACTGTAAGGAGAAGGAGCTGTCGGGGAGATGAGTATGGGTGGGGTGAGGAGGGCAGTGAGTGAGCTGAGCGGTGAGCAGAGGTGAGCACACAGAGGTGTTTGGCAATAATTTCATCACCGTCTCAGAGCCTGCCCACAGCGTCGCAGCCTGGAAACCTTTAACTTTCAAGGGCAGCACCCCAGGAAGCTTCTCCAGTTGATGCAATCACAGCCCAGGACATTCCAGGCTGTGTGGGTGTTTCTCCAGAACAGGCGCCAACAGAAGTCAAAAACCTTCTGTGATCCAGGCACCTCGGTGGCTCAGTTGGTTAAGCGACTGACTCTTGGTTTCGGCTCAGGTCATGATCTCACAGTTGGTGAGTTCGAGCCCCTCATCAGGCTCTGTGCTGACAGCACAAAGCCTGCTTGGGATTCTCTCTCTCTCTCCCTTCTCTCTGTCCCTCCCCCCCATCTCTCTCTCAAATAAATAAAACTTAAAAAAAAAAAAAAAACCTCTGTGATCTTCTAATAACAGCCCAGGTCCTCAGGTAGGAGAGGCATGCAAGGTCTCCAAGCCCACCCACTGCGCCCCTCATCACCTGATGGGGTCCTGGGTGCTCTGAGCAGTTCCAGACTAGAAGTCTTCAGTTTGCCCCAGCGGGGATCCACAGGTGCTGCACACACTAGGGGTAGAGAAGTGAGGTGGTGCCTACCCCCTGAGGAAATGGCTAGGCAATAACAGTACCAGAAATAGTAGTGGCCACCATTCACTGAGTGCTTAGCATGCCGGACAAAGCACCTTACCACGTGGCCGCATAACAGCCCCGAGGTGGAAAGCAGAGTGTAGTCTGCAGGTATGGAACTGAAGTCTGGGAAGTGGGCTCCCACCTGGAGTCTGAATGGGATTTGGCACATCGGGGACTGCCCGGTGAGCTGGTAGCCTGGCCCACCAGAGGCTTGCGGGAGCTGAGGAGTCTCCCGGGTGAGGACTGGAGCCAGCCCAGTTCAGGAACCAATGTCTGTCATTGGGTGGGGGGGGAGACAAATCCAAATTTGTTCCGGCCTCAGTAAACAGAACTGGCCCCCCAGTCTTGCCCCTGGGAGGCTCCTGACTGAGTTTTACGGGGTTTGGGAGGCTGACCGTACAAAAGGAGGGGAGACAGTGGGGGTTCGCTAAAATCTCTGTGAGATGTTGAGGCCCAAGGAGCCGCAATAAGGGTTGAATGGGGTCCTTCTCAAATTCATAGGTTGAAGTCTTAACCACCAGTACCTCAGAGGGGGACCCGACTTGAAAATAAGGTTGTTGCCATTATAGTTAAGATGAGGTCATCAGGGTGCACCCGGCTCCATTATGACTAGTGTCCTTTTAAAAAGGGGAACTTTGGACACAAACAGGCATGGGGGGAAGATGGTGTGAAGGCACAGGGTGACGATGGCATCTACAAGCTGAGGAGATTGGCCTAGAACAGACCCTACCCTTGCGGCCCTCAGAAGGAACCCACCCTGCTGACAGCTCGGTTCTTCTGGCCCCCAGAACTATAGGACAGACTTCTGTTGTCGAAGCAATAGAATTAACAATAAACTTGATAAAAGGTGCAGATGTTTAAAATGTGGATGCCACTGGGGCGCCCGGGTGGCTCAGTTGGTTAAGCCCCCGACTTCGGCTCAGGTCATGATCTCACGGTTCATGGGTCCGAGCCCTGCATCGGGCTCTGTGCTGACGGCTAGCTCAGAGCCTGGAGCCTGCTTCAGATTCTGTGTCTCCCTCTCTCTCTGATCCTCCCCGGCTCACGCTGTCTCTCTCTCTCTCTCAAAAATAAATAAAACATTAAAAAAATTTTTTTAATGTGGAGGCCACCAAAGAGTTTCATATTTTTCTTTCGTTCCTTCCACTGGCTCCTATGCTTCACAAACTTTTGCACATTTTGAACCTAGTAATCGTGTATACCCGTGTCTGCTTCCAGCTGTTGCGGTTTCGTGTTGTATCTCACTCACCAACACGTCGGTAAATGAATTGGAGGCTGTGCCCTGCTCTTTCTGTTTCCCCAAGCTGCCTCTCCCTAGCAGGGCCAAACCATAGCTCAGAACTGGGAGGACCCTCATGGGTCACCTGGGCCCATCACCCACCCCAAGTAAGAATCTTCTCCGTAGCAGCTCTCCAGCCATGGGGAATTTACTATGTCAAGGTACCCCTGTAGGATATCGCTGACTGGGAGAAAACTTTCTTGTCTAAATAAGCCCAGATCTGGTTCCTGCTGCTATTGCTTCAGGCCTAGGGAGTCCCACTGCGTTCCCCGCCCATGATAGTCCTCATCTCCCAGGAAATGGCATCGCGCCCACCCTCCTCTCTTCCCTGGTGAACAACCTCGATTCCCAGCATCCCCTGCTCCCCCTTCCAGGCTGGCTCTTCTGCTGAATTTGTCGGGCGTATCCTCATATCCCTGGGGCCTCCACCGCGATCCCCTGACATGTCCAGACTAGCCCAGTCCCAGGGCCTGTGGCGCTGACATGCTCTTTCAGGAAGAGAGCCTACGAGTCGATCAATTTCCAGAGCCTCTGCTCATCTTTGTTATATAAACTGACACCTCTCCCAACCTGACCTGCACCTGCTGACCTTTTGTGCTAAAATTCGGCAACAGTAGAGGGGAGGGCAGCCGAGTTCTGGGATTAGGCAGAGCCAGGCCAAATATAGCTCAGCCACTTAGTTAACCCGAGGGAAGGCCCGTGTAACCACGGACAGCTTACATAACCTCTGTCAGCTCCAGAGACCTCATTTATAAAGAGCAGTTAACGCTACTACCTGTTCTCAAGGGCTGCGGGAGGATTTAGAAATAACGTAAATTCTGGCTGTGTGCAGTTTATTAAGTATGCAGTAAATGGTAGCAGTTCATACGGTCATCAGGCACCAAAGACTGTAGCGCTTGTTTTAATTGGAAGAAAAGGCAAAAGCCTCGTCGTCAGCGATGGGCAACCTCGATCAGAGGGCAGGCAGTTCGCAGGGGATTTATTCTAATAAAAGAGTGAGAAGTATTCATGTAAGTAAGGAGAGATCGATGGTTAAGCCAATAGATTCAAGAAAATCACACAGGTCAACAGGAGACGCAAGACCAAATAAGGAAAAAGAGACTGCAGACACGCAGGCATTCGCCTCCTTGCAACCACACGGCAGAGAGCCCAGGGTTCAGACGAGGTCGGCCCAAGCCGCAATTTCGTCTTGGCAAAGGCTCGAGTCCCACTCCTAGGAAGCCTGACAGCGGGGCCCTCTCCTTGGGACAGCTATGCCATCAGTACGTGGTAAACAAAGGTGGGGACAGGGCATGCACAAAGGCCAACCTGGGCTGTGCTTGCGAACCGCTCATGTCCTACAGCCAGCTCCTTTGCCCATTGACTCTAGGCAGGGACTGTGTGCATAAGCCCAGTGCATGATTCTCACCTCATCCCGCAGGGCTGGAAGGCAATGGCAGATTCTCTAGGACAATAAGGCCCAGCCGGTTGCAGGGGCGGGGGGGTGGGGGATGGGGAGGACAGTGCAAGCTTCGCAGTCAGCCGGAACTAGGTTCAAATCCAGCTCAGCCATCTGGTATCTGTGTGGCCTTGGGCAAATCACAGGCTCCCTTTGGCCTCAGGACTATCATCCATCATGGGGAAGGGCAGCCTGTCCTTTGCAGAGTTATCACAAGGACTAGACGGGACCGTGAATCTAAGTCACCGAGCACGGGGCCAGGCCAGCTGGAAGAAAGGCCACCTAGAGAGAATGATACCTGGCATAAGCCATCTAAGAGCCGCTGCTCGGAGCCCATCAACTCCGAAGGAAGACACACAGCCCAGCACAAGTGGGAAGTCACACTAGTCACACGGGTGTGACTTTGTTGTTGTTTTTGTTAAATTTATTTTTCATGTTTGTTTTTGAGAGAGAAACAGAGCATGGGCAGGGGAGGGGCAGAGAGAGAGGGAGACACAGAATCTGAAGCAGGCTCCAGGGTCTGAGCAGTCAGTACAGAGCCCAACGCGGGGCTTGATCCCTTGAACTGAGAGATCATGACCTGAAGTGAGGTTGAACGCTTAACTGACTGGACCACCCAGGCGCCCCTCCATACCAGTGTGACTTTGGACAAATCACTTACCCTCTCTGGCCGCCCATTCCCTCATTTGTAAGATGGGGATAATTTTCCCTGTGCAGGGTCCTCCTGAGGATCGGGGTGATGCCTTAGAGCAGAGTTGCTTTGTGCAGAGCTCAGCACGGAGTCACAAAGTGAGGTACCGTCCCTCCCCAGGGGCCAAACCCAGGTTCGGGCCCTCTCCCTGACGACTTCCTCCCAGCTCCCTCTCTCTTGCAGCGTGCATGTGTACACCTTCAGAGGAACCGATATAAAAATAGCCAGCCCACTGCACGTCTTCCCCAGGACAGGGCAGCTCTGTCTCTTAGAGCCAGTTCTTTCCAACCGCACCTGAGAGGTCTTTGCCAAGAGCAGCTGATGACACGGGCCTGCTGAGACGGTGGATCAATGACTGGCTGTGTGTGGAGCTGCGGAATCAGAGCTGGCCTTTAAAGGGCCCTGGCTGGGGGCAGGACGCGTGTGTGTTAGTTACCTGTTGCTGCATGACAAATGGCTCCGCTACCGAGGGGCTTAAAACAACACAGATGTATTATCTCACGGTTTCTGGGGTCAGGTGTCCAGGTGGGGTTCAGGTGGGTGCCTCCGACTCAGTGTCTCAGGGGTTGCAATCAGGCCATCAGCCGGGGCGGCAGTCACCTCAAGGCTCCAGTTGATCTGCGCGATCCACTTCCAAGCTCTCTCACATGGCCGTTGGCAGGCTGCACAAGGTTCACGTCCAACTCCCTCGTGTAGCTGCCAGCCAGCCTTGGTGCCTCACCACGGGGCCTCCATAGGCTGCCTGAGTGTCACACCATGACAGCCAGTGAGGAGGGAGAGAGAGAGAGAGAGAGAGAGAGAGAGAACCCAAGGCAGAAATCATAGTCTCTTTATAACCCAATCTCGGAAGCAGCATCCCATCACTGATGCCTGTTCTGTTTACTGGGAAAGACTCATTAAGTCCAGCTCACATCTAAAGCGAGGGGACTAGAGCAGGCTGCGACTATCCAGGGGACGCTGGGGGCCATCTTAGTGACTGCCTCCATGGGGGTGGGCATGGGGACAGGCAGAAATGGGGGAAAAATCATAACTTTTTTTTATAGTGGAAAGAGCCCAAGCCCAGTGACCTTGCCTCAAATGCTGGCTGCTCCGTGTAGCCTTGGGCTGCCTGCCATCTTGCTGCCCAGAGTGCCAGCCTCCCCTCCTAACGAGCGAGGTAACAGCCCAGCCTCATACGCTGTTTGGTGGATCAAAAGACGCAGTGGCTGTGAATATACTTAAGGAAGCTTCCGTACGCGGTTGGTGTGAGCATGGCATTATGATATCATTGAGGGGAGTCCTGGGCAGACGGTAGTGAAAACCCACTCATAAAACTGCTATGGGCACACCTTGGGGCACATATCCACCGCGTACGATATCATTCCCTCAAAATCACCCGTTCTACCTTGACTCTGACTCCTCAGCTGGCCTGAGCTAGATGGTATGCATGCGTACATTCATTCATTCATCCATTCATTCATTCATTCCCTGAGGCCCTAGTATAGTCAAAGCCCTTCACCATGTCATTCTCCTTAATATGGACAATTCTGTGACATAGGCGTTATTAACTCCTTTACAGATGAGGAAACGGAGGCTCAGAGATGCCAAAAGCAAACTCCCTGAGCTCACACAGCTACGTGGGATTTGGTCCACATGTTTCCTCCTTGGTCAGACCACACTGGTCCCTCTCATGAAGTAGCACTACTCTCCCTGCCTCCCCCCCCGCCCCCCGCCCCCGGCCCTGCAGAGCACAGCACCTGGCTTCACCCGTGTGCAGGGCATATTCTACCTCAGAGCATCTTTGTTCCCCTTTTCTTCTTTTTTTATGGTTGTTCTCCCTCTTCCCCATGAAAACATAAGTTTGCTTTCCTGCCTAACAACCACCATATCTCGCATCCCTCGAGAAGCAGTCGGACACACAGCAAGGGTGCAGAGATGAGCTGGGGGCTGAAAGAAGGAAAGGGGAAGCCAGGTTGCTAGCAGAGTTCTGCGGTCTCAAAGCCCACACTTTCGGGCCCCCGGAGCTGGCTGGTAGTGACCCCGTCCCCCAGGGCCTGCCTCCACCACCCTTCCAAACTTTCCCCTCTGGGGGCAGCTTCTCAGGAAGACTTCCTCAGCCTCCAGGGCCGCCCACATCATGGCAGCCAGCCCATACATTCAGCAGGTGTGCTTCTTCCATTCCACTCCTTTCTATTCTGTTCTATGGCCAGGTGGCTTGTGCAAGAGCCAAGCAGCTGGGGAGGTGGGGCAGGGGGTTGGGGGTGGTGGTAGTGGTGAGCCAGCCCCGTCGGCTGGCTGCCTCTCCCTGAGGCCCACAGCACCCACATGTGTGACATTTAAAGCCCAGCTGGACTCCGGAAGGGAAGTTTCCCCAGACCTTCCTTGTAAGCCTCTTTCTGGTCACTGTGCCCACCACCCGCCCCGAGCCTTGAGGGAAACCTCCCCTGCCCATCTTTCCCTGCTTCCCATCATGCTCTGCTTCACAGAGTGCTGGGGAGCAGATCCACTGTGGTTCCCCGAAGCCAGCAGAGAGAGGCTGATGCATTCACACTGCTTGGTGAAGGCTGCGAACACCACAGGGAAATGCCCCAGAGTGCAGCCAGCTCAGTGGCCTGTGAGCAGGGTCTTGCTCACTTTCTGAGCTTTCAGCCAAGCACCTCTCTTCCGGGCTCCCTGTCAGCTAACTGCCTGTGACACATACGCTCAGGGATCCCAGCCCCCTCAAATGGAACCAAGAGAAATGAAGTCCAAGGCTTCCTTCTACCTAAGGTACATTGTCCCAGAGACTGATCCTGGCAATAATCATTCATGAAAATCCACCCCTGGCCCACAGCAGAGCCACGTCCCTCCCAGCCCCTCCTGGAAAGGTTTCCAGGACCACCGTGATGTCATCCCTCACAACAGCCACACCATTCACCCCTGCCATGTACACGGGCTGCCTGGGGAGGCTTACCCGGTAGCACTTACCATCACGTGGCACTGTAACTGCCTGTCCCTGACCTCTTCCTGAATCCCCAGGGCAAAGCTCAGGCCTGACACAGAACGGGTGCTCTGAAAACATGTGTGCTGAGTAGATTTTGCAGAAGGGTCCTAGCAACGGTGAAGAGAGGGGTCTGTCCACCGTCCCAGTACTTCCAGGCTGTGTGACTGTGGGTAAGTCCCTGACCCTCTCTGAGCTTCACTTCTCTCCTCTCTACAGTGGAGATCACAGCTTACAAACTATTAGCCCAGAGGTCCCATCTAGGTTGTGGATGTGTTGTTTATGGCTCGTTCAGTGCTTAACTTTATGTTAAAAGCAGGTCCCAACATTTAAAAATTGGGAGATTTCATGGGGTGCCTGGGTGACTCAGTCGATTAAGCATCTGACTTCGGCTCAGGTCATGATCTCATGGTTCATGAGTTTGAGCCCCGCATCGGCTCTATGTTGACAGCTCGAAGCCTGGAGCTGCTTTGGGTTCTGTGTCTCCCTCTCTCTCTGCCCCATCTCCTGCTCTCTCTCTCTCTCAAAAATAAATAAATGTTAAAAAAAAATTTAATTGGGAGATTTCCACAGAACCTAAATTTTTCAGCTTTTATTGAAAAATGAGAAGATCTGGCTATACTGGGTTCATGGTCTCACATACACGATTGGCTGGCCCGGGCAGCAGCTGCCCCTTTAAGTGGGGTGTTTGGACACAGCACCGCCTCCCCTCACTCCCTAGAGCCTGCCCAGAATGCTTTACGTGTACATTTCACTGCCTGGCCCCAACTCCCGCAGGCACCTGAATTTGCCACCTCGAATGTCAGCATGACCTGGCTGTTCTTTGGCTCTGTGATGCCTAAAGGGTTCCTTCAGGATCCCTAGGTGACAAAAACCGTTCACACTCTGGGTGAGAAGCGACTTGGGCTGAGTGGAGAGAAACTGCTGTTTCTGAGGATGACACAGAGTCTATAAATAGCCTCAGAGCCAGGTGAGTGCTGACACTTGCCCAGTGTCACCTGGGCTGGGAGTCCTCGAGGGCTGGCCGTGTTTCAGTTCATGCCTCAGCCCAGGCACTGTCCCTCCTCCTGATGCCACCAAGGGCAGTAGTACGAGTAGGGTGACTTCACAGCTGAGCCCGTGGAGAAGGTGGAACTTTTCTCTGGCGTGGGCAGGAGGTAGTGACAACACCTGATTTTCCAAAGAGGGTAGAGTAACATGAGTGGAAGGGGCCGGTTCTCAGTCTGGGGTGCTAGAGATGGGGACACAGCACCATCAATGGTTCCCCAGTGCTATCCAACTATGTTAGAGCTCAGCCTGGCCTTCAGGACCCTCTGTGATTGCCCCCCACCCCCACCCCAGCTTTTCAGCTTATGGTCTGTCATAGACTCTGGGTCTGGAATTCTCTGTTGTCCAGCCGGAAAGTGGGACACAGGATTAAAATGTGAGAGAGGCTAATGTCTGGGAGGAGACCAGAGCCCCAAGTAAGGATCCTTGCTCCATTTTTACTAGGATCAGAAGGTTTACAGGGTGATGGACATGCACAGATAGACAATGAGCCTATGAACCTTAACTCATGGGTGCGGGGAAAAGGGGGTTTTGGAGATATGTGGTTAGGGGTTGGGGTCAGTGCAAAACAAGATTCTGGTGCTGGGTGGAAGACTGTTTAAAGCAAACATGAGGCCCTACCTCTGTTTACCTAAACTGGCCTAGGGGACAAGAAAGACTGAGCAGTGCTACCTTAGCGTCAACAAGGCACCTTTTTTTTGCTAATTAGCACTGCTCTGGGCAACTTCACCCCACTGCTGTCTATAGCCCTGTTTACCTATTTACCTAATTTGGTCCTTCCTTCCTGTGAAAGCAGCTTTCTGCTCTTGTACTAAATTGGGGAGGCTTTCCACCCTGAATACCTAATCTGGTTTATCTCATCTTGGATGTTTTCATCCTGAGATTCCCTATCCCTATACCTTTGTGCTATACTGGGCCTCTGCACCGTTTACCTAATCCTGTTTACCTAAACTTGGGTGTGTTCATCCTGTGGCTTTCTAATTCTTTATGCCTTGTTTACCCATCCATGCAAGTTCAGGGAATTCCTAAGCTTATTTCCCACAATGGTCCATGTTGTAGTCTTTCTTTAAAGGTACCCGGCCTGGCTCTGGCTCATCCCCGTCCTGGAATCTCCTTTCGGCATCTTTGTGTCTCTGCCCCTTCACTGTGGTTGTCTCCAGACCAATCCCCTGGGGCAGAAACCATCTACCCTGTCCCTTGAGCTGCACAGCCTCCCGGCTAACTCCTCAGCCTCCCTCTTACTGTGCGGTCTGTCCCTCTTACCATCCCCACCCCATTACCAGCTCCTGGATGGCAGTGAGAAGGGTCTGGCCCAGGCAATAAGCTCTGGCCCTGGAGTCAGACAGATTCATCGTAGTCCCAACACTCCACTCCCGGGCAATTAATTCACTCTCCCGTCTCTTGGGCCTTTCCTTCCCCATCTATGAAATGGAACCGCTTCCCAGGCTACAGTGGGGGTGTGGACAAACTATGGGCTGGGGAAGGGCTCTGAGGACTGAAGTGGCGGAGTGAATGAAGGCATCTCCCCTGGGTGACGGCTGCTCACGCTTCACCGGGGTGGAGGATAAACAGAGGCCCTCCAGGGGCAGACTTGAGGGACAACAGGGCACCACCAATCCACCTGGCATGGCGAAGGGCTGTGTGAGCCGAGGTCCTGGCACTGATGCGTGGGCTGATTCCTATTTCCTCTTTGCATTCTACAGGNGGGGGGTGGGTGGGAGGGGGACCTGGGAGACTGCTGAGGGCCCAGATGGGGCAGGCAGCAAGCTGGCTGCCCACTCAGGCCTGTTCTACCTCAGGGCACAAGAATCGTGAGAAAGAAGGAGCCATTCCCCAGGACAGAGTGAGGCTCCCATCCTGAGCTGGAACCTGGGAGCCTCTGGGCTCCCGGATGCAGCTGGAGCATCACTGAATGACCAGGCTCCTCCTGGGCCAGGAGAGAAGGGGACTATGAACTTCCAGAAAAGGTCCAAGCCAAAATTTCAATGAGCCTAGGACAGTCTGCTCTAACCTCATGAATTTACTTGGGCCAGCATTTTGCTGCCTGACGCCTTCCTAGGAGCAGATTCAGGTCTCAGCTCAAGCCCACCTGACTCCAACGTCCAGCCCCTCAGGTGCTCCCTGGACCTCTGAGCCCCTGCAGCTGAGACCCACTGCTGTCTGAGCCCTGAACCCGAAGCAAAGACTAGAGTCCATCTATCACTGATGCTCAGGGCCCAGTCCTTAACAGCTGACACATTCCTCTCTCTCTCGATCATTTTACTCTTGAAACAGACCTGGACACAAGCAGGGTAAGGATTGCTATCACATCCTTATTCTCCAGAGGGGAAACCGAGGCAAGGATCTAGGGTGCTCATAGCCCCGGACAGTGTCTTCCTTACTCTGGGTCCTTGTTTTCCATTTGGAGAGGGCAGATGTTAGCCGAGATGCTCCCCCAAGGCCCCAGCATTTACTTACCGTGGGCCTCCCATACCTACCAGGCTCCTAAGAGGCCCCCCTCAACATGTGGGGTCAATCCTCCAGACCATAGTTCTCAGTTCCCCTTCTCTTCTGTCTTGCCCTTTCACTCACTCATCCCTGCATTACCTATGGAATGGCCCCCATATTCTGCTCTCTGCAGCTGTGCCCTTGGCATGACTGGGGGAGGGGCAGAGCCAGCCTCCAGCTGCTCTAGTTGCTGGAAACCAGACCTGTCAGTCTATGGGGTGGGGAGGCGGTAGTCAGACCGAGTCCTGGTGGAGGGCTGGGACCTGGCCAGAGCTCACCGGCCCACGCCGGGTTCCAGTCGTGTGGGAAGGGGATCTGGTGTATAGAAGCATCTGGAGACAGGGCCAGGCTAAGACCAGCCGCCGGAGGTGTCTCTGCCTGCGTCCTCCTGCCATCTTTCGCTCTAATACACCTCTCATCTCCACCTTCTTTGTCTCTCACCCACCGTCTCTCTTGGTCTCCCTGTCTGCAGGGCCTATGGGTGGAGGTGCGTCTAACAGAGGGCTCGAATGTAGCCTTTTGTGATCTTCAAATAAAAACACACGGGTGCTCATCTTTTGGAGTTAACCACGTTTCAGCATATTTTCTGTCTCTCTTTTTTCACTCTGTTGGGACTCTTACAGAACGGAACCGGCGCCCTTTTGCTAGGCCGCGTCTGTCCTTCAGGTCCCTGGCACCGCGGGGGACGCGTTGAGAGCAGCTCACTGGCTGCGCTGCCCGCTGCGGCCGGCAGGGGTCGCCCGCGGACAGGCCCGG
>NW_027533256.1:2325424-2354322 GCF_008692635.1 Crocuta crocuta
ACCCGCTCGTGTACCTGGACGTGGGCGCCGACGGGCAGCCGCTCGGCCGCGTGGTGCTGGAGGTGAGAGCACAGGGCCGGGTCGCGCCGGACTGCGCGTCCGGGATGGTCCTGGAGAGCGTTGGACCCGGGCCCGGCGCTTTACCTGACTTCCTGGGTGACCTTGCCCCCTACACCTGGGCTCTGGGCCTCAGTTTCCGCATCCTTAGAAAGGCGCATCAGATTGGTCTCTTCCGGTCGCCCCTCGGAGGCCGAAGGGAGGGCACGTGTGAAGGTGAAAGCTCAAGGTCAGGTAGTAGACTAGGAGAGGCCGGCCCTGCTGGCTGGCCCCGGGGTAGGGGAGAGGTTCTGAGACTTCGCGAGGTCAGCACCCAGGTCCGGAGCTCAGAGGCGGGGGTCGGGGGGCTCCGGGGTCCCGGCTGCGGGCGGGGAGCTCACGTGGCTGCCCTTGCTTAACGCCGCCCGCCCGGAGCTTGCCCGCCGCCCCGCCCCCTCGGTGGGACTCGCCCCCTGCCGAGCGTCTGGGAGGGAGCCCGGGAGGTTCTGGCCGCCCTCCCGCCCTCTCGTGCGGGGCGGGCCTTGGGCCACCAGGATGACCCAGGATGGACTTCCTGCAAGTCGGGGGCAGTGTGCCCGGGGGCCCTTCACCCCAGTTCCACCCCCTCCCCCCTCCAGGGGGCAGCACCCCTGTCCTGCCCCTGACTCACAAAGAAACAAACAGCGGGGTAGATAACATCGGGAGCTCAGGTGTAGCCTTCAAGCCCGACCCCATTTTGAACCCAGAGGCCCTAGTTAAGCCTCAGCTTACTTTTTTGGAAAATAGAGAGCACCCTCCTTACTCCCATTTATTTCAATGGTTTGGTGCCAGGGTAGCCCTTGAAGCTGGGAGGCAAGAGGTGGGCTTGGATGGGGCTCTAGCCTCCCCTTACCCTCCCACCCCCCTGCATCTCTAAGGGACTGGGCCTGGCTCCTCTCGGGGCCTGAGTCTTCGTGCTTGGGGCCCAGCTGTAGTAGCTCTGCCAGTTCTGCCCGTGGAAGTAGGCCAGGATGGCATCGTCATCCCTTCTGCTATATAGATTAGGAAATCGAGGCTCCTTCCTCCCAGTTGGGGTTCCGGAAGCAGCCGGCAGACATGATAGCTGCCTTGGCCGCCTCCTGCGGAGGGCTGGGACCAACAGGAATGGAGTGGCCCATGGTGCACCCTCCGACTCCCAGGCCACCGTGGGGGTTGGGTGGTCAGGAGTTTCCTCCCATCACCTGCCTCTGGACTGACCGTGTTCTCTTGTCCCTCCTCTCCCCACAGCTGAAGGCAGATGTCGTCCCAAAGACAGCAGGTAAGATGAGGCTTGGCGCCTTCTGAGTGTGGTGTAGGTGGAAGAGAGGGGGGCCCAGCGGGGTGGGATGGCGAGAGAAGTTGGGGCCCAGAGACCCCTGACCAGATGGGAGTTCCACATGAGGCTCAGCTGCTGCGTATCCTGGGCCAGCTTCCTGTCCCTCTCTGAGCCTCAGTGTTAGCCCTGCCCACCTGTCCACTGTAGCCTCAGAATCAGTAGAAGGCGCATGTCAGTTTCCCCGGGGACAACTTCCTGCCTCCTGGTGGCTGATGGGACAGGGTGGTGGCTACGTGGCCCAGGGCCTCGCTGCCAGGAGCCTGTGTTCTTGTCACAGGGCTTAGACACAGCTTCGAGAAGGAGATGACTTGCCCTGGGTCACACAGCCAGAACAGACTCGGGGGCAGGCCTGGGGTCTTTCCACACATGCTCCTGTCTGGGGCGGGTGGGGAGGGGATTGAAGAGGCGCTGGCTAGAATGAGCTGTGACCCTGGGGTTGAGGGAGGCCTGGCTCTTGACCTGCTCTCCCTCCAACCCTCAGAGAACTTCAGAGCCCTGTGTACCGGGGAGAAGGGCTTCGGCTACAAAGGCTCCACCTTTCACAGAGTGATTCCGTCCTTCATGTGCCAGGTACTGTGGCCCTGCCTCGGTTCCTCTCCTGTGCGTGGGGGTGGTAACGGGCCACCTCGTAGGGGGGCGGTCGTGAGGATTAACAAGGGAGCACCTGCCTGGTGTGTGGAGTGATGGGTGACTCTGCAAGCCTGTCTTGTCACCCTGATGGCGGCAGAGCGTGTCTGGGCCGCCACAGCCCTCCCCTGGCCCGGCTGGCGGAGCCTGTGGGGTGGGGGGAGCCAACGCTGAGGCCCCGATGCGCGGGGAGCGGTCGATCTTCAGGCTTTGGAGAACCAGCGTATTCAGCCTCTGACGGTGTCACCCTGAGCGCTTGGCATAGGACAGGAGGAGGAAGAGAGACAGCAGGGATGAGAACGTGCAGGTCTGAACTTGGAGCTTCTCTTTCTAGAGAAAGGCCACTTTCTCGGTTGGATGAGTGTTAATCATGTGGGCTGCCTGGCTTCCAAAAACATGAGTATTGGCTATGCCAGAGGTTTGGGGACAGATGTGGACAGCAGGAACCTCCCCAGGGGTCAGGACCCGAGCTATGTCGGCGATTGTCCTCTGTTCGGTCAGACCCAGCTAAGACGGGGCTTGGTGTCCTGAGGCCAGCGGACCACAGAGGCAGGCGCATGAGTGTCATGGCCTCTCGGAAGTCCTTCCGGCCCACAGTTCTGTCCCCCATTCCCTCCACCCTGATGTGGGGCTGTCATCATCTTGTGGTGAGCAGCAGTGGGTCGGCTCTGGGCCTGCTGACGTGGTGACTGCGGGGATGGGCGGGGAGGCCGTGGCTGTGGGACAGGCCTGGCCAAGCCTGTGGCTTTCTGCTGCAGAGGCCCTCGCAGCCCTGCCTGCGGCCGGCTGGGGATGCAGCAGGAGCTGATGTGGAGGCCCAGGGCTAGCGCCTTCCTCTGAAGGGCAGCAGGCAGGGGCGGGGCTGCCAAGGCCGGAGGGCTCGCTGAGGCATGCGTTGGGGGCACCACGCCGGGGTCCTGGGTCTCCGGCACATGGGGAACCACTGGGTCGGGTGAAGGGGAGATGCCGGTCAGGGAGCAGAACTCACCATGTGCCAGCCGCTGCCGCTCCCTGCAAATCAGACTAGGGAGTGGGGACTGTTGGCCCTCTCCCTGTCTACCCTCCAAGAGTTGTGGGTAGAAAATTGTAGGTCACTAAGGATCTTCTCAGAGTGGCCATGAGATCCTTCGAGAATCATTTAAAACCTTGCCCAGATTTTTAAAAAAAAAAAAAAAAAAAAANTGTCTCTCTCTCTCTGACCCTCCCCTGCTCACGCTGTTTCTCTCTCTGTCTCTCTTAGAAATAAACAAAACATTAAAAAAATTTTTTTTTTTAAAAGGTGAATCATTTGGAAGGCGCGGTAGTAATGGCAGAAAATACTTAGGCTTTAGTTTTGGTTATTTTCCTTGTTATTTTATTAGTCCTTATATCCTCGGATTTTTTGTTTTTTGACCCCTTGTGCTTGAGGGGCTTCTGGCTGGGTGGGTGCGAGGTGCGCTCGGGGCTCCGTCCCAGTGCCGCAGCGGTATCCCCCTGGCGGCCCTGGGTGGCCGTGGCTCAGAAGGTGCCCTGTGCTTGCAGGCGGGCGACTTCACCAACCACAATGGCACCGGGGGAAAGTCCATCTACGGAAGCCGCTTTCCCGATGAGAACTTCACGCTGAAGCACGTGGGACCAGGTGAGCGGGGTAGCCAGTCCCCCAGCCCGGAAGCCCTGAGCTTTGATGCCACCACCGCCGTGCCTACCGCGCCTAACACCTGCTTGCTCCCTGTCTGTCAACGCACCTCCCCGACTTCAGCGCTCTGGGTCGGGGTGCTGGGTTTTCCTGGAGCTTTTTCATTCTGAGCTCACAGTTTAAAAAACAGGCCTTTCTTTGAGACACTGGGGGAAAAGCCTTTAAGCAAAACCCAGCATCGTGTCACATTGAGGACCCAAGGGACAGTGGGCACAGTCCTGTTCCAGCTCCGCTATGGGAGCTTCCGCCAGGCCTCCCTGTGGCAGCCTAGCTGGACAGGCCCTGGGGAGCTGGTCGTCCTCCGGGCCCTGCCTCTCCCCTTCAAGCTCCAGGATTTTCAGACTTAAACGTCTTTGCAGGGGTGCGAGCTGTCCCCTCTTGTGAGTGACTTGGCCGCTGAGCTGCCTCCTGGGGCAGCACACCTCACCCCTGCTTATCTTTGCAGGCGTCCTGTCCATGGCGAATGCAGGCCCCAACACCAATGGCTCCCAGTTCTTCATCTGCACCATAAAGACAGACTGGTGAGTTCCCTGCTCCTGGGGGGCGGCCTTGCGGCAAGAGGAAGCGTCGGGTGCTTCTGAGGGGAAGGTGGTGTGCGGTGGGACTGTAGCCCTGTCCCGGGCTGTGAGTCTATATGGGATAAAGTTCATGGAAGGACTAAGGGAGAATTTGGGTTGTTGTTGGAAGTGCGTCTTTATCAGGTTTGCATTGTTGCTGTCAGCTGGAATTTTCTTCATGTGCCATGCATGCATGCATGCACAAAAGAACTTCTACCAAATATGCTTGGGAAAATGCAGCAGAGCTTCCCAGGCCTCCAGATGGCCTGGGGTAGAAGCCTCTTTGCTTAGTTTAGCCTGTTGTTTCCGGGCTTCACGTTGAGCATGGAACGGCCCCTGGAGCCCCTCTTGCCCACAGGCCCGTGGATTTCAGGGATGTCTTCACTGGGAGATTACCCATCACCTGAGAAGTTCCTCTACCCAGAGCCCCCCGTGTCCCAGCCCTGAGGCATGGAGGGTTAAGGGCTCAATAGCTGGCCCAGAGCTAAGACTTAGTAAAGCCCATTTTCTGGGACTTCAGGGAGACCTGAGTGGTAGGTGGATAATAAGCCGTCTCCAGCCCCCAGGCCGAAAGGGACGCAGAAGTCCGGGCTGGCCAGGTCACTGTGGCTCTGCCTGCCCTTTGCTCTCTCCGCAAAACCCCTAATAGATCCTACATTGCTGCCCTTGGCTATAGCCAGTGTTGGCCTTGCTGGCACTGACTAGGCTGCCTTTTGAATTCATGGAACTCTCAGATCGAGAGCCTCTCGGGACTCGTTTTCACTGCACTTGTTATCTTGGCTCTTACCTTGCCACTCGTGACCACACACGGACCTCTTATTTCTTGGGACTAGTTCGATACCCTGTTATCTCCCTGTGCAGAATGAGAATAATTCACTTTTCACAGGCAAGGTGACCGGGATGCAGGTTAAGTGGCCCGGGGCAGAGGTCACAGGGCCCGTGAGGCAGAGCATAGGCCCTGGAAGGGAGAGCTCCTCCGGGGAGCCTGGCAACGCTTGGTACTGGAGCTTTGAGGGGCGGGCCCAGGTTGTCAGTGTGGGTCCCCCACACTGAGCTCCCTGCCCAAGCGGCCATGGTGTCGGGCGACCCCTCACTACCTCTCGTTCTTACCTGGCTCAACTCACAGGTTGGACGGCAAGCATGTGGTGTTTGGCCATGTCAAAGAGGGCATGGATGTCGTGAAGAAAATAGAGTCTTTCGGTTCCAGGAGTGGGAAGACGTCCAAGAAGATTGTCATCACAGACTGCGGCCAGCTGAGCTAAGCCGCCGCGAGCAGGGCGTGAGGCTGGCGCAGCCGTGCCTGCGTGGGCCCCCTTGGGGGGCCCCGCCGCGGGCTCCCGCGGACTCAGTCTGTCCTTGTCCCACATCGCTGTGAGGATGTCCGATCTCCACGGGGCCCACCCTCCCCCAGCACCCCGTTTCTGGCATCCATCACGGACGTGCTGCCATCCGGCCTTACCTGTGCTCTCCCCAGCCCACGTTCACCTGTGCCTTGGACATTAGGGGTGGCGAAGGGTTAGCTTCAGGTTTCTGCCTTTTCCTTGACCGACGGGGGAAAGGCAGCCACTGCCAAAGGGCCACTGTATCTGTTTCATGTCCTCTTCTAACTGGGATAACTCGATTAACGAGATCACCTGGAGGTGAAGCTGTGACAGCCCTCTCTGCTGTGGAATGACCTCACTCGGTGGCGGAAGCCGCCCAACCCCAGAGCTTGGCCTTTGGAATGTAATCGGGGCTTTCGTGAAGGGTCCTCGGCCAAGGCCTTTCGTCCCGGCCACTGTGAATCCTGTTGTTCGCTGCCGCGGTTTCTGAGGAGAGTCCGTGAGGGGAGAAGCAGCCAAACCCAGGACAAACCCACTGCGAGCTGTGCCTAGTTGGTGAATCGGGGACAGCGGAGATGGCGCGTTGGTGCCCGGTGCTCCAGAAGACCGTCGGCGTGTATTTCCTGGAGGGCTTTGATCTTTCTGTGTTTAATAAATCTACTGACGCTGTGTATAATTCACTTCTGGGGCATTTATTTGTGTTCACTCTAAATGTGAAAATAAATCCTATTTTCTATAAAAGATTGGTGTCTGGTGGTTTTAGGAAGCAGCGTTTGTTATCTCCCCAGCAGCCACGGAGGGTCCCCTTGTCATCCTTACAGATGAGATGGGCTCAGACAAGCTGTCTTTGCACCCATGGGCTCTCTGTGAGCAGTGGTGTCGCCCTGACCCCCAGACTCCTCCCCGAGTCTGTTTTCCTCTGCCGCATGCTGTAACAGCGATGCCTGGGGTGGGGAGAATCAGGTGCGATCTGCGTGAAGTGCGTAGCGTGGTGCCTGGCACATCATTGTAATAAACCCTCTGGAGGGACCAGAATGATGACGTTTTCCGTGTGTCGAAGTCTTAGGGAAGGATCTGTGATGATCTGAAGTTAGGTGTGTACTTTACCATCCTAGATTGGCCGTTCAGTGGTGGAATTCTAGGGGTTTCTGAAGTCACAGGGAAGGCAGATTGGGGGCTGGGAGAAAAAGATTAAGAACTCAAACAGCCAGAGCAGGCACCGTCTGAATAATAGAAGAGTCACATTTTATTCGCAGTACGAATGCAGTTATTTCACATTGGGATTCCTGGAGTCTGATGATGTGTGCTCCCTGTCATTCTGAGGTCACAGTGGCTGCAGTTGGGTCCTTTGGAGTCACGGACGGTTTCCATAGTGTCAGTTTCCAAAGTTCAGCTGCATGTATTGGGAGCTTAGCTGGCCTAGCAGCTTCTAAATAATTCTCAAGAGCCGTGGGGGTCCTCAGCAAGGGGGAGACAAGGGATGTGGGTCCCTGAACCCCATTTTCAGGCAGATGCCTTCTTTTTTTCTTATCAGGGCTCTGCAAGGGGTTTCATTTGAAGAATGGGCTCTTGGGGCACCTGGGTGGCTCTGTTGGTTGGATGTCAGGCTTTGGCTCAGGTCATGATCTCTCCATTCCCCAGTTGGAGCCTCATGTCGGGCTCTGTGCTGACAGCTCAGAGCCTGAAGCCTGTTTTGGATTCTGTGTCTCCCTTTCCCTCTCTCTCTCAAAAACAATAAAATAAACATTAAACAAATTAAAAAACAAGGAATGGATTTTTGAGCCAAACAGTATTCATGATAATGGTGATGATAATAATAATTGATCCGAAAGCCAGTCCAACATTTTATATGTGGGTGAACTGAGGCCCTGAGCAGGGTCACGATTCCCTAGGTGACCCTGGGAATCAGCCGGCAGAGCAGGGGCTGAAACTCGGACTCGCCAATGTTGGGGGCCTCTCAGAATGCCCAGGCCCGTAGGTCCTCAGATGCCCCCATTCAGAACTCGTGATTTCTGAGGTCAAAGCCACAACTTCTGTCCTTGTGGAGTCTTCTCTTGACCTCTGGGGGATTCTAGGGAAGCAGGGGTGCTGTTGACAAGTTTGAGGGGCAGCCCCTTGAGTGGTGACCTGCTGGCTCCATGGTGATTTCTGAGGGGTCTCAGGTCAAGAGCTGTGGGGCTGGTGTTTGGTTCACAGAGGCTTTCCTTTCCTGAGAGGGGGATGTGAGGGAATGAGCGTGTGTGCGTGTGTATGTGTGTGTGTGTGTGTATACACACATGTGTGCGCATGTACATGTACATGTCCATCTAGCAGAGTCTGATGTGGGGCAGAACTTCCTAAAACCAGTTTCCTGAAGATGGGGCCACTCGCTCCGTTCGCTCCCACGCGCCTTGCTCAGGGGCCTGCGCCTGGTCTTTCTGTATAAAGCGGGAGCCCAAGTAACATACAAAGCAGACAGTGACTTGCTGGCATGTGGCCCCTGACGCACCAATGAAGCGGTGACTCATGCACGTGCTCTCAGATGTAATCGCGTGACGCCCGGGAGGCACGAATCTTGAAACATCTGAAACGGCATTTTTCTGAGACAACAACACATGATACCTTTCCAAAGGGACTTCGCCAAGGTGGAATTCACGCAGAACAAAACTCACACGCTTTGAGCGTGTAGCTCGATGACTTGGCAAATTCACACACCAAATGGAGTTCTAGAACATTTCCGTCTCTCTGGAAAGTCGCCCTCGGGCACCTTCCCAGGGCACCCCTGAATCCTGTCGCTGTAGATGAATCCTGCCTGTTGGGGGACTCGGAGTCATTCAAGGTTGACTCTCCGTGCCTGGCTTTTCTCGTGGAGCACATGGGAGAACATGGGAGGATAAACACACCTCCGGACTCCGACATGTCGCTCCGTGGAAAGGAATGTCTGTAAATGTTTCCCGGGCCAGGTGAGGCCTGAAGCAATGCTGTTAGGAATGCCGGGGTGCTGGCCAAGCGTGCAGAGTCCTGGGCCACAGCTGAGCCCCTGCTGAATACAGATCTTGTGGGTGGGACCTAGGAATCACAAGGTAAAAGCAATTCTAACTGTTTGAGAATCTGAGCAGAGGCCGAGGTGGGCGAGGTTCAAAAGCAAACCACTAGGCCACGAGAGTCGCTGGTTACTTCCAGAAACAGTTTTTGTTCCCGGGAGCTCTGGGAATCTGGAGCGAGCCCTCCACTTTAACTCTTAGATGGTGAGGTGGGGGTAGGCTGTTCGGCCCAAGCTCTGGGGGCTACGGCTCCTCTTAGTGCTGGCTCAAGCGGCTTCCCAGCACCCCAGCTTGGTGAGGTGCCTCTGAGGGGAGGCCCCCTTTGTGGTCGCCTCAGCTCTTCCTTTGTCACTAGGAGGAGGGTGTGGCCTGGGTGGCTCCAGACTAGAGAGCATCTCTCAGTGAGTGGCATCTGGGAGCCGGAACTCAGCTGGGTGGCCCGGGCCAGTGGAACAGGATGCATAGAGAAAGTCTCGGTGCCACTGTGCCTCCCAGATCAGTCTCGGCCTTAAGAAGCTGTCCAGAATTATGATGGTGTTATTATTATTGTTATTACCCCATTGTGATGGTTAATTTTATGTTTCAACTTGACTGGGCCATGGGGGTGCCCAGATAGTTGGTCAGGCATTATTCCGGATGTGTCTGTGAAAGTGTTTCTGGAGGAGATTAACACTCCAGTTGGTAGTCTGAGTAAAGCAGGTTGCCCTCCCTGGTGTGGGTGGGCCTTGTCCAATCAGTTGAAGAGCAAAAAAGAACCAAAGGCTGAGGAAGAGATGCTCCTCCTGCCTCGCTGTGCTGGAACGTGAGCCTTCTGCCTCTCAACTGAAATAGCTGCTTTTCTTGGGGCTCGAGTCTGCTGGCTTGGGGACTGGAGCTTACACATCAGCGCTCCAGGCTTTCAGACCTTCAGACTTGCACTAGAATTATACCCACAGTTCATCTGGGTCCCCAGCTTGCCAACTACAGATCTTGGGACTCCTCAGCCCCCATCATTGTGTGGGCCAATTCCTTATAACAAATCTCATTTTACACACACACACCATGCACACACACACACACCATGCACACACACACACACACACACGCTATTGGCTCAGTTTCTCCAAAGAATCCTGACTCTTCTATTTGTAAAAAACAAAATACACTTGTAAAAATTCAAATGTTATGTAAATATATAATATAGAGAACTTATTTTAAGTTTTATTTATTTAATCTCTACACTGAACGTGGGGCTCAAACTCACGGCCCCGAGATCAAGAGTTACACGCTCTCCCAACTGAGCCAGCCAAGCACCCCTACAATATAGAGAATTTACACCATCCTTGACCCTCTCATACTAATAGTATGGGCTTCTGCGTTTGCATAGGACATAGAACACTGCAAAATTATTCCTGCTTCAATAACAAAAAGGCAAATAAACTATAAAGACATGACTTTTCTTGAGTTCATCAGAAAGGGAACTAGGTACTCTGAGTTCCAAAGAGAGAGGACAGCCAAACTATCTTGCCTGTGGCAGGCCACTGTAGAAAGATTTAGCCACAAAACCAGTGAGGAAGATGAAATCAGGTACAGTTTTACTGAGTGGGTAAGGCAAAGAAGGGACTAGTTTGTCTGGAATGGCTAGGGGCCCTCCACACAAAGCAAGTTCACAGGCACTTCCAAGGTCTTTTCCCTAGGCCTTCACTGTCTGCTCAGGAAAAGGGCCCCCGAGACCCGCCTCGCTGATGCGGACCTGCGGTGATCTTTAGCTCCGGGCAATGGATCCTTGCTCACTTCCTCAGATGTTCTCCTATGAAGCAAAATTCTGAATCCACTAGCGGAAGGGCCGTATTTCCTTCATCCCCAAGGAGCAGTAAAAGCTCACCCTGGCCAGGGGAAAGGTAGAAGAAAAAAATCCCATAACCCTCTGGGAGTGGCAAGAAGCCATCCAAGGCCCATGAACCTGTACTGGTAGTAAGCAGAAATCAGCTACCACTGGGGAGGAAAAAAACGCACACCCAAGACGTACCTAAGACTGAAGCCAGAGCAGGATAATAGCATTCCCACCCCCACCCCAAGCGTAGTCTACTGCTATAGGGGAGAAGGAAAGGTGTGGAGAGAGAGAGACCTTCCATGTTGCACAAAGCTGGGAGTGGAGTACGATCATGGAGAAAAACCCTTCTGCACCTTCTGCACCCCTACTCCGCTGCAAGCAGGAGTGCAAGCCCCCACTACAGGAATCTGCACCTGTGGGGCCTCGAAGGTAAGGACAGCAACAGCAAAGCCCAAGCCCAGCTCACCTCCGGACAGCATCCACCAATTTCCCACAATAGATTGGAAACAAGAAGCCACATGGCCACTTCCCAGAGTGCACGCTATACCGCTGTGCCTTCTATTGCACGGATAATGTGCACCATTCAAGGCAAAAACACTGCTAATAAATAAAGCAGTCAATAGAAGCAGGCTCAGATATAACCCTTCCAGATGGGAACATTAAAATAATTGTGATTAATACGTTAAAGGTATCTAGTAGGAAAGATGGACAGCATGAACAGATGGGGACTAATTTTAGCAGAGAGAAATTATAAGAAAGAGTCTAGTGGAGATCCTGTAAGAAAAAAATATATACCAAAAATGATACCCACAATGCAGAAGTCTTTTGATGAGCTCCACGGTAAACTCAGTACAGTTGAGGAATATATCTGATTTGCTGAAGGATTCTAAGTACAATCAATAAAAGAAAAAAGAGATAAATTGGACTTCACCAAAATTAAGATTAAAAATGTTTGTGCTCCAGAGAACACCACAAAAGTGGAAACACACCACATGAGGGGAGAAAATAATGACTACTGCTAGCAGGTGAAATAGTCCAGCTGCATCTATGAAGAACGTATCAAACTCAACACCCAAGAAACAAATAATCCAGTGAAGAAATGGGCAAAAGACATGAATAGACATTTTTCCAAAGAAGACATCCAGATGGCCAACCAACACATGAAAAAATGCTCAGCATCACTCGTCGTCAGGGAAATATGAATCAAAATCACAATGAGATACCACCTCACACCTGTGAGATTGGCTAACATGAACAACTCAGGCAACAACAGATGTTGGCGAGGATGCAGAGAAAGAGATCTCTTTTGTAATGTTGGTGGGAATGCAAACTGGTGCAGCCACTCTAGAAAACAGTATGGAGGTTCCTCAAAAAATTAAAAATAGAACGACCCTATGACCAGCAAGTGCACTACTAGGTATTTATCCAACAGCTGTGCTGTTTCAATGTTTATAGCAGTGCTATTCACAGTAGCCAAAGTATGGGAAGAGCCCAAATGTCTGTCAAGAAATTAATAGATAAAGAAGATGTGGTATATATATATATAGCGTATATATATGCGGCATATATATATATGTGGCATATATATATGGAGTATTACTCAACAATCAAAAAGAATGAAATCTTGCCATTTACAACTATGTGGATGGAACTAGAATGTATTATGCTAAGCGAAATTAGTCAGAGAAAGGCAAATATCATATGATTTCACTCATATGAGGAATTTAAGATACAAAACAGATGAACGTAAGGGAAGGGGAGCAAAAATAATATAAAAACAAGAAGGGAGACAAAATGTAAGAGACTCTTAAATACAGAGAACAACTGAGGGTGCTGGAGGGGTTTGGGGGGATGGTCTAAATGGGCAAGGGGCATTAGGGAGGACTCTTGCTGGGATGAGCACTGGGTGTTATACGTAGGGGATGAATCACTGGAATCTACTCCTGAAATCATTATAGCACTCTATGCTAACAACTTGGATGTAAATTAAAACATAAATTAATTAATTAAAAATAGTCCAGACGCTTTAGAATGAGTCTGGCCCTTCCTCAGATGGCCATACACAGAGAGTTAACATATGACCAGCAATTCCACTCCTTGGTGTGTACCCAAGAGAAATGAATGTCTACACAACAACTTTTATGCAAATCCTTAGAGTAGCATTATTGATAACAGTCAAAAGGCAGAAAGAACCCAATTGTTTATCAGTGAACAAATGGATAAAAAGTGATATATCCACACAGCGGAATATTATTTGGCTATAAAAAGGGATGATGTGCTGATACATGCTACAACCTGGGTGAACCTTGGAAATATTCTACTCCGTGAAAGAAGCCAGTCACAAAATACACAAACTGTATGATTTCACTTCTATGAAATGTCTAGAACAGGAAAATCTATAGAGACAGAAAGAGATTAGCGTTTTCCTAAGCTGAAGGGGTAGGTGGGGGGTAAGTGGGTGATAGGTAAAGTGTATGAGGTTTCTTTGGTAAACACTTAGGTAAAGTGTATGGGATGATGGAAATCTTATAACATGGACTGTTCTGGTGGTTGCATATATCTGGGCATATACCAAAAACCATTGACTTGTGCACTTTAAATGGATGGCTTGTAGGGCATATGAACCATAGCTCAATAAATATGCTTAAAAGTATGGTGCTTGCTTTGATAGCGCATATAATGTGCTTAAAAATATGTATTAGCAAAATCTCACGATTGTTTGGGTGTAAAGTCTGCTTTCTGGAATTCTCTTGTTCCTCTGGACAATGCTGAGATTTGACTTAGTTATGGGAGAGGCAGTGGTGTGTCTTAGGCACTGCCTCTCAAAGCATCTGCCCTGGGTGAAGTTCTCAGTGTCTGAGCCAAGAAGTCTGTTCCTCTCTGACACAGAAGGGCAAGCTACTCCCAATGAGCAGGGAATGATGGAATGATGTGAGGGTTCAAGTTGCTAGTTTTATGTGGGTCCAACCAGATGTCCCTGTTACACAGTTCAGGATCCCATTCTTTCCCTTTCGCATGAAAAACTCAGTGAGGCTACGAATTTGAATGCTGTAATTCGGCAACCTACACAATTAAACTTTTGTTTGATTTTAAGGGATATCCATCTAGTGTCTGTAAGAATTGAGAGAAACTTTTTAGAGTGGTCACGGAAGGTTTCTGGTTCTTGACCGGAACGTAAGCTGAGAATTTGTCATTTTTCTTTTGGTAAACCATCAGGCATGCTCGAAAGAATTCATCCTACATCCCAACAGTCAAGTGGGGCAGCCACCTGACCTCCCAAGGCACATGCTTCTCTTGTTACTTAATCACAGGAGATAACGTGATTAATTGTGATGTCACTGCATGCCATGCATTTACCAGCATCCCATTTCCCTTAGGCAGGTAGTTGAGCACTGCCTTCAACCCCAAGGGCACAGCCAAACAAATCTCTAAATCCCATTTTTGTGGGGTTATCTCTTAGGACCACTGCCATGTTAATTCTATATTGGTCAGGGCTCAAACAGGATACAGAAACAACACAGCTAATCCTCATAGGGAAAGCTGAATATAAAATTTATATACTGGCACAAAAATAGACACATAGATCAATGGATTAGAGAGTCCAGAAATAAACCCACACTTTTATGGTCAATTAATCTATGACAGAGGAGGCAAGAATATACAACAAGTATATAAAAGACAGTCTCTTTAATAAAAATGTTTGGAAAACTGGATAGCTACATGCAAAAGAATGAAGCTGGACCACTTTCTTACACCATACACAGAAATCAAGTGAATTAAAGACCTAAATGTGAGACCTGAAATCATAAAACTCCTAGAAGAATACATAGGAGGTGATTTCTTTGACATTAGCCATAGAAACATTTTTCTAGATGTCTTCTGAGGCAAGGAAAACAAAGCAAAATTAAACTATTGGGGCTATATCTAAATAAAATACTTTTTTCACAACAAAGGAAACCATCAACAAAACGAAAGGCAGCCTACTGAATGGGAGAAGACATTTGCAAATGACATATCCGATAAGGGGTTACTTTCCAAAATATATGAAGAACTTATACAATTCAACACCTAAAAACATAATCCAATCAAAAAATGGGCAGGGGATCTAATTAGACATTTTTTCCAAAGAAGACATACAGATGACCAACAGGTACATGAAAAGATGCTCACCATCACTCATCATCAGGAAAATGCAAATCAAAACCCACTGAGATATCATTTCACACCTGTCAGAATGGCTAAAATCAAAAACTTGAGAAACAACAAGTGTTGGAGGGATGTGGAGAAAGGGGAACGCTCTTGCACTGTTGGTGGGAATGCAAACTGGTACAGCCACTGTGGAAAACAGTATGGAGGTTCCTCAAAAAAATTAAAAATGGAATTCTCATATGATCCAGTAATTCCACTACTGGGTATTTATCCAAAGAAAATGAAAACCGTCCTTTTAAAAGATATGTACACCCCATGTGTATTACAGCATTGTTTACAATAACCAAGATATGGAAACAGCCCCGGTGTCCATTGCTAGATGAAGGAATAAAGAAGATGTGGTGTGTGTGTGTGTGTGTGTGTGTGTGTGTGTGTGTGTGTAATAAAATACTCAGTCATAAAAAAGAATGAACTTTTGCCATTTGCAACAACATGGTTGTGCCTAGGGGGTATAATGCTAAGAGAAATTAGTCAAAGAAAGACAAATACCAGAAGTTTTCTCTCGCATGTGGAATTTAAGAAACAAAACAAACAAAAAAGACCAAGAAAACACAGACTTTTAAGAGCAGAGGGTGGGCAATGAGTGAAATAGATAAAGGGGATTAGGAGAGCACTTATTGGATGAGCTCTGAGAAATGTATAGAATTATTGAATCACTATATCTTACACTCGAAGCTAATATAACACTGTATGTTAATTATAATTGAGTAGAAATATGTATTAAACATAACATGAGTTTATCTGCTAAGGGAGAAGGGGAGCTCTGAAGCATAGTGTCTCTCCAGGTACCCTCTACTGATGAAGTTTAATATAATTCCAGAGGGTAAGGGAACACTGTTAGAGGATCACAAACAGGGCAAGGAAGGGAGATTGTAGACCAAAGAGACCATGGGTCATATGTGGTGCATTGAGCATTGCTTTCTTATCCAGTCTTACGATCTCTGCCATCCAATTAAATGTCTGAATCATTTATATTTAATGTAATTATCAATACCGTTAGATTTAAATTGACCATTCTGCTATTTATTTTCTCTTTGTAGCATCTGCTTTTTGTTCCATTCTTATCTTCTTTTGGTTTGAACTCTTTTCTCCCAAATGATTCCATTTTTATCTCTACTGTTGACTTCTTAGACTTAATTCCTCATGTTATATTTTTAGTCATTTCTCTAGGGTTTACAATACATAGCTTCATTTACGACAGATTACCTGCAAATATATTGTATCACTTTACATACAGTATAAGAATTGCTGGATCAGATAGTAACTTTATGTTTACTATTTGGAGGAACTGCCAAACTGTTTTTCAAAGTGGCTACAAAATTGTGCATCCTTACCAGCAGTGTATGACAGTTTCAGTTTCTCCGCCATCTCACCACACTTCATTATCTACCTTTTTGATTCTTGCCATCCAAGTAGTATCTCATTTCAGTTTTGATTTGACTAATGATGTCGAACATCTTCTCATCTGTTTACTGGTCATTTGTATGTCTTCCTTGAAGAACTGCCTACTCAGGTGCTTTGTTTTTAAGTTGGATTATTTGTCTTTTTATTGTTGAGTTGTAAAAGCTCTTTATATATTCTAGACACAAGTCCCTTATCAGATATGTGATTTGCAGAGATATTTTTGCTGGGTTAAAATTCTAGGTTGGCAGTTTCTCCTTTAAGTAATTTAAAGATACTCCACTATCTTCTGGCCTGAATTTTTTTTCTTCCTTATGAGAGGTGTGCTACCATTTAAATCTTTGTTCTTCTGTATGTAATGTGCCCTTTCCCCTCTATCTTCTTTTAGGATTTTCTCTCTATCCTGATTGTAAGCAATTGAATTATGGTACAATATATGGTTTTCTTTATGTATTTCTTGTGCTGGGTTTATTGACCTTCTTGGGTTTATAGATTTCATCAATTTTGGAAAATTTTATTAATTATTTCTTTGAATATCTTTCTCTTTTTCCTCTCCAGGGATTCTTAATTTGTACATTAACCCGACAGGAGTAGCTGCACGGCTCATTGATACCCCATTCTTTTTTTTTTTTTTTCAGTCTTTTTATATTTGTACATTTCATTTTGTATAGTTTCTGCAACTATGTCTTCAAGTTCACCAATCCTTTCTTCTTTTCACTTGCTGTTCATCCCATTCAGTGTATTTTTCATATCAGTGATACTTTTCCATCACTAGAAGTTTGATTGAGGCATTAAAAAATATTGTTTCCGTGTTCTTTTTGACATAGTCATGCTTTCCTCTACCTTCTTGAAAATACAGAATACAGTTTTAGTAACCTTAATACCCTTGTCTACTTATGCCATCATCTGGGTGATTTCCCCCCCTTCTTACAGATCACATTTCTGCTTCTTTATATGCCCAACTTTTAATGGATTCCAGATATCTTACCTTATTAAGTGTCAGATATTGTTGTGCTCCTGTAAATATTCCTCAGCTTTGTTGTGGAATGCAAGTAAGTTATTTGGAAATAGTTTTATTCCTTTGAGCCTTGCTTTTGAGCTTTGTTAAAGAGACCAGCACATCCTTTAGGGAAGGACTAATTTTGTCACTACTGGGGTCATAGCGTTCTAAGAATTCTGCCTTATTTATTATGAGGTCTCCCAATCTGGCTGGTGGGAACTCAAATTATTTCTGTCCCCTTGCGCGCTTTGGGGACTTAGCTCTGCCTGTTCCTTTCATCGGCATTAGGTAGCTTCCACACATACATGTGCCCACCCATGCTCAGCTAACTAGGGCAGGAACCCTCTGCACACGTCTGGAGAGCTCTCTTAGGAGAGAGCTCTTCTTTATGTCATTTTCCATTCTCAGTGCAGCCATCTCCTTTCCAGTGCTCCAATCCGAAAATTCTACATAGCCTCTGCCCCCTAAGTTCCCCAGTCTGTCTCCTCCTGTAAGGGAGCACGCCGGGCTGTGTGGCTCCCCCCCCGCCCCTCCTGGGACCTCGAAGTTCTGTCCACAGGACGCATCATTTACTCGCATTTCCTTTTCTCAGGAATCCTTGTTCCCTGCTGCCTTTGTCCACCAGCTGGAAACCTTTGTGTCACATATTTTGTCTGTGGATTTAGTTGTTTAAAGGGAGAGGGTGACTCCAGTCTGTTTCACCCCGGAGGCTGAAACCTTCCGTATTGTTTGAGCAGCCTGCAAGGAGAATACTTTCTCTTCGTACTTGGGTGAAATACAAGTCGGCCCAGGGTGGGGAAAGCAGCTACAGATGCCCACGTTCCCCTCCTAGAGAAATCAGCCGGCCCAGCTGCCCTCTGCGAGCTGTAGGAGAGGAGCGTGGGTCAGAACCCACTTCCTCGGTCAGCCTTGCCCATTAGGGGGTGTCTCCACAGCTGTCCAAGTCCCCACGGGGCCCCAGGTCTCCTCCCCGCAAACTGTATGGACGATCCCAGTGCCGCCTCGGGGTCACAGCTCGGAAGAATTGTCAGGGTGAAGGATTCTAGGTGGAGCCTGATGCCCTAAGTGTGTGTGTGTTGGGGGGGGAGGGGGACGGGCTTGGCGGGGCACAGCGGTGAGATCAGTGACACTGGCCTGAGACCTGGCAGGGCAGACTCTGGCCCTCCTGACCCCAGAGCTTCCTACTTACCGCGTAAAACAGAAAGGCGGTTAATAAAAAAGACTGGCCGGTCAACGTGTTACATCACATTAATAAAAGAAAAGATGAGAAGCATATGATCATTTCCATAGAGGCATAAAAAGCATTTGACAAAGTACAACATCCATTCATGATAAAAACCCGCAACAAAGTAGATTTGCAGGGAACATACCTTGACATGATAAAAGCCATGTATGAAAATCCCACAGCTAACATCCTCCTCAATGGGGAAAAACTGAGAGCTTTTCCTCTGAGATCAGGAACACGACAAGGCCGTCCACTCTTACAACTTTTATTCAACATAGTACTGGAAGTCCTAGCCACAGCACTCAGACAACAGAAATAAAAGGCATCCAGATCGGCAAGGAAGAAGTCAAACTTTCCCTATTTGCAAATGACATGATACTCTGTATAAAAAAAAAAAATAAAGGACTCCACCCAAAAACTGCTACAACTGATACATGAATTCAGTAAAAACACAGGATACAAAATCAATGTACAGAAATCTGCTGAATTTCTATGCACCAATAATGAAGCACCAGAAAGAAATGAAGGAATCAACCCAATTTATAATTACACCCAAAACAATAAGATACCTAGGAATAAACCTAACCAAAGAGATGAAAGTCCTGTATACTCTGAAAACTATACAACGCTGATAAAAGAAATTGAAGACAGCACAAAGAAATGGAAAGTCATTCCATGCTCATGGATTGGAAGAACAAATATTGTTAAAATGTCTATACTGCCCAAAGCAATCTAGATATTTAATGCAATCTCTATCAAAACAGCAAGTGCATTGTTCACACAGCTAGAACAAACAATCACAAAATTTGTATGGAACCACGAAAGATTGCAAAGAACCAAAGCAATCTTGAAAAAAATCAATGGTCAAGACACCACAATCCTGGACTTCAAGTTATATTACAAAGCTGTAGTAATCAAAACAGTATGGTACTGGCACAAAAATAGACACATGGGTCAATGGAACAGAGTAGAAAACCCAGAAACGAACCCACAATTATACGGTCAATTAATCTTCAACAAAGCAGGAAAGAATATCTAATTGGAAAAATGAAGTCTCTTCAACAAATAGTTTTGGGAAAATTGGACCACTTTCTCACACCATACATAAAAAATAAGCCTCAAAATGGATTAAATACCTAAATGTGAAATCGTAAAAATCCTGTAAGAGAGCACAGGCAGTAACTTCTTTGACATTGGTTGTAGCAACTTCTTTCTAGATATATCTCCTTAGGCAAGGGAAACAAAATCAAAGTTAAACTATTGGGACTACATCAAAATAAAAGGCTTGTGCACAGCAAAGGAAACAATCAACAAAACTAAAAGGCAGCCTATGGAATGGGAGAAGACATTTGTAAATGACATATCTGATAAAGGGTTAGTATCCGAAATATATGAAAAACTTAACAACTCAACACTGAAAAACCGAATGATCCAACTTAAAACTGGGACAAGGATCTAAATTGACATTTATCCAAAGAAGACATTCAGATGGCCAACAGACACATGAAAAGATGCTCAACAGCACTTATTATTGGGGAAATGCAAGTCAAAACTACAATGAGAATCACCTCACACCTGTCAGAATGGCTATAATCAAAAACACAAGAAACAACCTGTGTTGGGAAAGATGCGGAGAAAAGGGAACCCTCACGCACTGTTGGTGGGAATGCAAACTGGTGCAGCCACTGTGGAAAACAGTATGGAGGCTCCTCAAAAAGTTAAAAATAGAATTACCCTGGGGCACCGGGAAGACTCAGTGGTTTAGCATCTGACTTCAGCTCAGGTCGTGATCTCACAATTTGTGAGTTCGAGCCCCACTTTAGGCTCTGTACTAACAGCTCAAAACCTGGAACCTGCTTTGGATTCTGTGTTGCCATTTCTCTCTGCCTCTTCCCCGCTCATACTCTCTCTCTCTCTCTCAAAAAAAAAAAAAAAAAAATTTAAAAACTGGAACTACCCTACAGTCCAGCAATCACACTCCTAGGTATTTACACAAAGGTTACAAAATAATAACTCAAAGAGATACACACCCCCAATTTTTATAGCAGCATTGTCTACAATAGCCAAATTATTGAAAGAGCCAAGTCTGCATCAATTGATGGATGGAAAAGAAGATATAATGTATATATATACAATGGAATAAAAAAGGATGAAATGTTGCCATTTGCAAGTTCATGGATGGAGCTAGAGAGTATTATGCTAAGCAAAATAAGTCGGTCTGAGAAAAACAAATAATACCATATGATTTCACTCATTGTAGAATTTAAGAAACTAAACAAATGAGCAAAGTGAAAAAATAAAGAGGCAAACCAAGAAACAGATGATAGAGAACAAACTGATGGTTATCAGAGGTGAGGTGGGGGGGGATGAGTAGCATAGGTGACGGGGATTAAGGAGCGCACTTGTGACGAGTGCTGGGTGACTATGAAAGCGTTGAAGCACCATCCCGTACGGCCAAAACTAATATTACACTGCATGTTAATTAACTGGAATTTAAATACAAACCTTTTAAAAAGGAAAAAAGACTAACTTTAAAAAACAATAATGCTTCAAATCCTTCCATAAGGAAGGGACAAATACATTATTGACCAAAGTAGTGCAGTCAGCTGTTAGACCAACGAGGCAGATCTCTGTGCTCACAGGGAAAGACGATGGTATAGACAAAGCTGGCTACAGAACAACGTGTCGAGTATAATCCCGTTAGCGTGTGTGTGTACATCACACACACAGAGATTTGTGCAAGCAAAAAGGCTGTGGAATGATATGGTCAAACCGCCGACAGTAGTGATCTCTGGGGAAAGTTGGACCACTGGGTATTTCCACATCCTGCTTTCTGTTGTACTCACTTCACATTATGCATGAATGATTTTTTTAATCAAAGGGGAAAAACTCAGGTATTATTACTTAACAGTATTGCTCATAGGTACGTAGGCAGTGAAGCCTGTAGCCCTGTGCAGCTGAGGTCAGGACTTAACCTGGAATTTGGGAGGAAAACAATTCCCCAGCAGGAAGTTGCTGTTTTCAGACATGGCCACCAGAGGGCAGCAGGGGACCGGCCAATAACTGCCAGAGGCCTGCAGGGTGGAGGTGTTTCTGAACTGGCAAGGATGTCAGGGGAGAGGGAGGCTGGCCACAAGGTTTGAAGCCTCCACTGTGGGGTGAGCTGTCATCGGGGTCCAAGGGAGAAGGGGACAAGTTACATGGTAGGCACAGGTCTCTTGCCTCAGCACTGGGGGGAAACTGAGGCAGAAGCCCAGCCAGAACTGAGCTAACAGGATGTAGGTGCCTGGGGAGGGGAGGGAAATGGCCTACTGCCCAAGGAACCGACAAATCCAAGTCCCTTCCCGGAAGCAAGGCATGGGCTCCTCCTCTGCCACCTGGTCAGGGTGAAGGTCTCAGAACCCAGAGTTTAAGGGGCCGACAGGTAGGAGGCAGAGGGGAATCATGGCTGGGAGGGGGGGCTTCCAAGGCAGCACAGACCCAGGGGACTGTCACCCCCCTCTGTGAGCACTGAAGTCACTAACAGTTCTTGAGCATGCTCTCGATGTCAAGCACTTTGCCTCCTTATGTCCCTTCATCGTTAATAGTGACCCACAGCTAGATCGCCGGCAAGAGAGGACGCCGGGGCTCGGAGCCGGAGGCCGCTTGCCTAGGATGACAGCTGACGAGCGCGAGGCTGCGGTCCGGTGGCCCTTCCGTCTGACCCAGCACCTCTGCCAGGATGAGGGCGGCAGGCAGAGACGGAGGTCGAGGCAGGTGCCACAGCCCTGGACTTGGACCCCGGACTGCCCCGTAGGCCGCGGGAGCTGTGAGTGGAGGGGCTGTGGGGACCTCGAGTATGGCCAGAGCTGGGAATGGCGGCACGTGCAGAAGGCAGTAGAGGAGAGTGCTGCTCGGCTCCCGGCGTGGGTTACGGCGTGGGTTACGTGGCGGCAGGACAGAGTGCCCCTCCTGGACCAAGATGCAGGATGCAGGAAGGTACGTGGCCTGAGTGCATGGCTCTGGGGAGAAGGAAGCGCAGGCGTGCGGGGACAGGAGACGGGCATGCTGGGCCTGGCTCCCCCTGGAGGCAGAGGAGGCAGAGGCAGGGCTCCCCCTCTCCCAGCACCTGGGAATGCCCCCCCCAAACTTTTCAAAGACAGAGAGGCGGAGGGTGGTGTGGGGGCTCTGCGGGGGCGGAGCCGGGGCTCTGACTCGCACACAGGCCTGCAGTAACACCCAGAGCCCGCACGAGATGGTTATTGGCTCTGAGCTACTGCAGGAAGCCTGGTGGGCCAGGCGGGGAGGGAGTGGGGCTGCCTAGGGAGGCCGGACGTGGGGCTGGTCGGCCCGGAGGACACACGGCTGCAGGAGGCAGGGATCATCATCCGGGGGCCGATGTCTCTGGGACGGGGTCCAGAGAAGGGACAAGTCCTGATGATCTTGGACAAGTCACTCAACTTCCCTGAACCTCCCCCGGCCATCCATCATGCTAGATGCACCTCACAGGGCCGCTGCAAGGATCAGAAATGATGGTGCACGTACGTCACAGAGTCCGGTGGCTGGCAGCCAGAGGGCTCGGTGCGTGTGGGCTGGATCTTACTCATTTATTCCGCGTTTAACCCTGCCAGGTGCCAGGCCCCGCTGGCACCGCAGATGCATAGAGAAAACCCCGGCTGCCTGTCCAGAGGACCGTGGAGGGCACTGGGTGTGTGTGAGGATGCTGTGGGAGCCACCCCCATCCCTACCCCCACGTACACTTCACCTTGGCCCGGCTCCCCCTGGAGCTCATCCCCGGCCCCGGAGTGGAGAGTGCGGTCCGTCAGGCCCCAGGCTCCCACCTCCTCGCCCCAGCCCTCCTCACCCCCTTGCCCGGCCCATCCTCTGGATTATTTGAATAAAACAAGACAGCGGGCGCCGTCTGACTTGGCCCATAAATCCTCCGGCACCTACGAGATGAGGACAGCGCTTTCCCGCCCCCGATGCCATCGTTACACCTTACAAAATGTGGCCTCTATCAACCGTTTGAGATGCGAGAACACGCTTTTGCTCACTGTGTTGGGCTGAAGGCTGGGACTTGGCTTCTCTCACCTTCCAGCTCACGGAGAGGGGCTCCGGGGAAGGGGACGGGCAGATTCCCATGGAGCCCATCACCCTTCTGGGCTGGGGCTTCTTCCTCCCTAAAAGGGGCCCGTGGGTAAGAGGGTCAGGGAGAGGGGCCGCCCTGGGGGCCCCCAGCCTGCAGACACTGCCGCAGCACCTTCTGTCTGGAGAACGTGTCCCAGGGCCCCCCACTCCCACAGGACTCCCCAGGGGCCACAGCCACGTGTGTTGGTAGGTGGGTGTGAGTGCACGCGTCTGAGTACCTGTGTGGCGGGGCGAGGTGAGCACAGGGCCTCGAGCGGCTCTGGATAAGGTGGGTGTGTTTAGAGGGGTCTTGGGCCTGAGGACAGACTGCTCCTGGCTCTGGAGAGAGTTCTAGAGAATAGCCAGATGCCCGACTCTGGAGGCGGCCGCCGGCCCCCAGCGGATCGTGCCCCTCGTCACACCTGCTCCTGCCCGTTCTCTCTCCCAGAGGCCTGCGGGAGCCCGGCCCCGGGCAGCACTGGCCAGGGAGCAGCCGGGGCCGGTATTTGGATGCCTGACCCTGGGTTTCCCGGGGCCGAGGAGAGAGGGGTGAGGGTGTCTGCGAACAGGCGGGGGGCCTGACTCCCAGCTCATCGTGGGGCCCAGCCCCAGCTCAGGGCACCAGACCCAGCGGCAGGCAAATCCACTGGGAGTGTGTCGTCAGGATCAGAAACTGCACAGGGTGTGGGGGGCAGAGGGCCCGGCAGCGGACCCCGCTTGTCAGTCTGGGGCCACAGCGTCTCTCTACCTGCCACATTGGCACTTGTGTCCCCTGTCCTGGCTCCCGCTACGACTGTTAGGAACACACACGAGGCCACAGAGCCAGGGAAGACACGGGCCTGTGGCTGGAGGGTTGCCTGGCCCGGCCTCCTAGCGTGGGGGCCCGGCCGGCAGAGAAGCAGCCATCACAGAGCCTGTCCACGAGGTCTGCAAGTGCATCTTAAATCCCCCCAGCACACAGATAAGGACGTGGGGACCTCACGTCACACATTCTGAGAAGAGGGGGGGTTCCAGGAGCCTTGTCTAGGTCACACGGCAGATTGGCGAGGGGGGCGGTCTAAAGTCTCCTAGTGGATGCTGATGTCAAGATGGGAAGGGGGAGGGTGGTTGAGCCCACTGGCCTGGTCTCTTTCCCCAGTGTCTGGAGCAGGCACTGAGGGGGCACTGGGCACCAAAGCCTGGGTGCAGGGTGATGCCTTGGGCTCAGACCCAGTTCTGCCCCCACAATCCTGCCCTGGGAGCGAGAACTCGGGGTTCGAACGCTGGCACCACCACGTGCCCGCTGGCTGACCTCAGGCAAGCCTTCCTGCCTGGGGGCCTCCACTTCGCCCAGAAAGAAATGTGGGGGGTGCGGGCGTGGGGGAGGCAGGGGCAGGCCCAGAGCCGGGCCGTCCCCTCCTGTCCCCCAAGGTGGACTCTCTCCCCGGGCCCTCACAGCCGGCTGCCTCTGGATGCGGACATGAAGTCTGACCGGAAACCCTTCCTGTCCAGGGGAATTACTGGTTTCCACAGCTCCGGGAGATGTTGAAATGCAGGCTGTGTTTGCCTTGGGTTTGTTTTCTTTCCGCGGAGAACAAAACAAAACAAACACATGGGCGCATGCACCCTGACACACAGGGCAGGTACCCGAATGTTAACCTTGAAGCCTCAGCCCCGGCACACAGCAGGGGCCCAGTGAGTGGCTCCTGGGTGANGAGGAACTTCTCAGCTTTGCACAGCCGAGGGAGGCAGGGCTGCTGGGCACGGGGCACTCTGACAGATCAGGACTCTAGTCCCCGGGCCTGGACAGATCTGCACCGGGGAGGCCAGCACCCCCTGTTGCTGCTGGCAGAGGGGGGTTCCCACTGCCCAGGAGGTGCTCACAGCTGAGAATTCTCTCCTCCTCCTGCCGGGTTGGGGTTGGGTCCCCTCTCCACCCACCTGCCAGGTCAGGCTGACTCCGGCCCCGCCTGCCACTTCACCCACCCGGAGGGCAGGCACCTGGGGGTGAATGTGCCAACAAGCGGCGAAAGGACTTGGTGGCTTCTGGGACTCACNCTGCTTCCGGAGTTCGGGATCTCTGTTCCTGCATGTTCCCCGTCCCTCCCCCACTGTGGCCCCTGACCCCGAGGACCCACACTTTTCCTCTGCTCTGTCCCAGAGGCTGCGGTCTGGAGGCAAAGCCTCACCCACAGATGCATGGCTTGACCTATGTACTATGTAAATTTTTCGTGAGCTAGTTGCGAAAATTTAAAGTTAGAAAAATTCACAGAACAACCTGGGTTTCCAGCCCAAATGGTGTATTCTCAGACAGCAGCAACTGGCGGAGCTCCTGCCCACCGGCCTCCTCACTCACATCCCTCCAGCCCCACAGGGCCACGAGGGACCGTGGCTGACATTTCTTGGCTTTGTACATTGGACTCATCTCGGGGCTTTAGAATCCTGAGGCCACAGGCCAATTTCTCAAGCATCTCTGGGGTGGGACCACAGCTCCCGTAGGGATTCTGGTGAACAGCACAGGGCCCCCATGTGCAGGTGGCTTAAGAGCCGTGACTTCCTGTCCGTGGCTCTCAACAAGAACCCCACCTTGTGACAGCCCGGCCTCATCCTGACCTTGCTCAGAAGAGAGACCCTCTGTCCGCTCTCCTGGGGACTTGCCCAGAGGCCCAGGACACTTCAGATTTCTCCTGGTGTGATGCCCAGTGTGTGAGTCCCGCATCCTGGTCTTGGCAAGAAGGCCCAGTGTGGCCATAGCCGTGGGGCCCGGGCTGCTGCCTGCAAGGGAGATTCACTCCTATATATGGTCACCCGGGAGTCCCATTGCTGAGCTAGCGTGTGACCTAATGTGCTGACAATCTCGCCCAGTCTGGGGCCCAACTCGGGGAGGGCCCTCCCTCTGGAGGGAGCATCCGCTTTGGGGCAGAGGGTCTGGGAGAAGGCAGATCGACAGCGTGGAGTGCAGGGCGGGGACAAGATGACCCAGACCCACGACAGCAGAGAGGCAGCTCCGAGACCCCCTACCCAACTGTGAAAATGTCCGGCTCCCCGCCGATGCTCTGTGTCAACAAGGAAACCCACGAGCCTCTGTCGCTTTTAAAAGTTCTTTTAATATAGCATGAAAAGGCTATATTGCTATAGGCGAGCTGTATACAGATTTCCAGGAATAAGGCACACAACGGAATGCCATCCCGAGGGCGGCCGTCGGAGACGCCGGGAGCCTTCTCCACGTACCCTCCGAGCCGGGCCCACGGGTTCTGTTTGTCTCTTTAGCTGGACACACACATACTAACAGATACAGACACGGACAGGGTCACCACCCGGGAGTGGAGGAGGTCCAACGGCGAGGCTGGCGACAGGCAGCCACCAGCCCTTCTGCCACCAGCCCCTGGGGGACGGCTCAGCCACCTCCCTGAAGGCCGGAACGCCTCCCAAACCTCAGGGTTAGTTGTTGCACTGGGCTACAATGTAGTGATATTGGATTAAATATTCACTTAGAGGAGATTCAAGTCTATTAGATGTTGGAGGGCAGGTGTAAGGGCTCCGGGTGACAAATCCAAGTTCAAAGAGCACGGGGCCCAGAGGCGTGGCTCAGATGGCAAAACTCCGAGGAAGGGCCGTGGAGAAGTCTGCCTCCCGTTTCTTCTTCCCTGCTGGGCCCTGCTGACCCGAGCCCTCCACCGGGCCGAGGAGGCCATCTTTGGTGCTGGCCATCCATGGAGGGGCCAGTTAGCGATAATACGCTGGCTCTGTAACACTGATAGGCCCCTACTTCCCCCGGCCGCTCCCTGCCCCACTACAAAGTTAATAACCATAAAAACAAGATAATAATAAGAAGGTGCAAGAGAATGGATTACAATGCTGTGTTTGTTATCCTCAGCCAAGGAGGCTCAAAGGGGTCACTATTCCCTTTTTGGCTAAGTATCTAATGATAGCTTCCCTTAAAAAAAAAAAAAAAAGCAATACTTTCCAAAATACACATACGTATAAATACAAGACACGAACATATTAATAAGTCTAAGCACTTTGATAATATGCTTGGCTACTTAATACTGATATTTTCATCCAAGGAAAACAACACAGAATAACAACAATATGGCTTAAAGAATTGCAAAGATTTTTTTTTCCTCATCAGAATTATGTACCAACTTCATATAATATTCTACGTAGACAATATTTCCTTCTTAATGTAGTTCAGTTGCATACTTTTTACAGATCAAAGCATAGTAAAAAAAAAAAAGAAATCAAACCCAAAACAAAAAGAAACAAAAAAAACCCAACAACAGGAAGGAAGAGAAAAGTTCTCATCATAAATATTTTCTTGCAGCTCAACCAGAAAGGTTTGCAAAATACTTCCAGAAATCTTCATTTGATATTCTACCACCCTCCTGAAATCTCCAAAGTTTTGAAAATGCCTTTTTGTTTTTTTAATCTCAAAGATCAAGCAATTATATTTTTTCTTTTTTCTTTTCTTTTTTTTTCTTAAAAAAAAGGCCCCTCAAATATATACAGACAAAAATCACTGTGAAGACTTTTCGGGAGAAGGTAACAAATTCAGTGTCGTGAGAAAAATTGGTAACCGGAAGAAATTTTAACATCTATGACTTTTCTTTTCAAAATACACACATAGTATTTTTCTTTAAAAAAAAAAAGAGGAATCGTGTCAAGTATAACTCAAAATAAATACAAATTCACAAGTAGAGCTATCGAATACTTCGTATGGGTTAAACACTGTTATCTCCCAACTAGACCACTAGATCTACTAACTGCCAGCGATTGTCCCTTTTGAACATACAAACCACACGCTTTCTTGTCTACTGGGCTCCCAGGCCCTCTGAGCACTCCGTCCTCACAGTACCTGGCCTGGACAGCGGTGGCTTCTGCCGCCCACAGACAGCTCCACAGTTCAGCCAGGGCTGTGCCGGAGCAGGGGGTACATGGAGAGGCTGCTTCAGGGCAGGAGGGCCTGGACCCCACGCCAGCCAGCCCTGCACGGAAGGCAGGGGTAACGGCTGCCAGCTGGACAAGCCCACTGGAAAGGTCACTTTGGGGATGATATCCCATCTCCTACTGGCCCGTGGCAGGCTCTTGGACTCCAGGAGTCTGGAGCCTGGGTTCTTTTTAGGGTGTGGGCTTCCCCCACCGCTGCAGGACAGTCGGCAGGCTCGAGCATCCTGGGGCCAAGATTCCCCACCCCCCCTCTGGGGCCAGGTCCCCCGCAGGGCTGGGTCCCGGTCCTCCCAGTGGAGATGAGCAAGTGCACTGCACACCATAGCGGACGCTACCTTCAGCAGTGCACTAGGATGACTGACAGTAACAGCTCCTCCGTGGGGACAGAGAGCCTCGGGCCAGGATGGTTCCAGCTCACCCTGACACCATGGAGAGACAGGACCCTGCTGGGAGGAATCCCTTGAGGGGGAGGGTGTTCACAGTGGCTCCCGGGCATTCTGCCCCTGTGGGTGGCAGGGAGGCGGCTCCGGGGCTCCGGCTGGAGCTAACACACTCTTGGTGAGTGCTCAGAGCGCATGGGCCCCTGAAATCTACCCTGCAGCCCAGCTCTACCTCCCCACCCCC
>NW_027533256.1:2354588-2358245 GCF_008692635.1 Crocuta crocuta
CTGCAAATACACTCACTCCATCTCATCGACGTGCTCCCTGGACCCCTGGTTAACACTTCACGGTAACTCCTCAGTTGTACACAGCATTTTCATTTGAAAACAAAAGGCGATCGGGCACCCGTTGGGTGACCTTGAGCCATGGTAAACACTGAACTTCAGGCCCATTTCATGGTCTGATTTTTTTTTTTTTCCACAGAGGCATAATGTTGGGGCAAAATCAAGTGACCCAGTCCTGACAGTTGGCATTCTCCCTCTCCCTGGGAGAAAGGATGATGGGACAATAAAATTAGGACTTCTCACACGGGAGAGAGAAGAGAGGCGAGTGCGATCCCTCCCGCCGGCCAGGACGACGGTCTGACCAACGTGACTTGCCCAGAGGCCTCCCTGCTCCCTTGGGAGGTAGGAAGTCATTGTCCCCATTTTATAAACGAGAGGTTCTGTAGCTTACATCATGTGTGACAGGGGATCCTTCTCCCTCACTTTTGCAGGGATGGGGGGCATTGGGCAGGGCGGGGGCTGACAGGAGGACTGGCATCCCTCAACTCTGTCCTAAGTGACTGACTGATGGGTGGCGGTGTGCAGTCTGGGACTTGGACGGCCTCTCCGAATACGGCTCCATGTGAAGCCCAGCACTGAAACGGGCCTCTGGTCTCTGGATCACGCTGTCACAGAACTAGCAGGGAAACTGAGGGCCAGAGATGATGAGTTCTTCCCAAGGCTGCGTAGTGTGTCAGCAGCAGGGCCAGCACATGAACCTGTCTCCAGGACACCAGGCTCGTGTCCCTCCTGACAGAGTGCCTTCCCCACGGGGCCCTACAGCCTCGATCGGGCGGGGGGGCCTAGTGTTGGGGGGAGGTGACAGAAAAGGGCAGGGAATGGGCCTGACCAAATCCAATCCCAAGTGGAAAATGTGTGGCGGGGGGCAGGGGAGGCATTGTCTGATATGCCCCAGGTCACACCGTGGAACACTGTCCTTGACCTCTGGGTCTAGGGTATGCAATGCGAATGATGTCCGAGGCCGTCGGGTCTGGGGCTCATGGTGGGCAGCGGGCAGAGGTGCCCACTCCCAGCAGCTGCTAGAAAGGGTGTCAGCTCGCCAGGAGTGCTGACACAAACAGGACAGAAAAGTAGGGCTTTCCGAGGGTGGCTTTGCACTCCAGGCACACTAGAAGGTTCTGGGTACAGAAGGAGGCCTGGCTGGTCTTGGGGAGACCGTCCCCTGCAGGCTTTGGGATTCACAGTAAATTTAGTGCACTTGTGGCCAATACAAGGCTGCTCAGCCCAAAGGGAGTCTCAGAGGAAGGGAGCCTGCAGGGGATGCCAAGGGCTTTAGCGGGTCCTGGTGCTGCCCTCTCCTCACCCTTGCCCCTTCGTGCAGACCCCAGGCCGCCCTGTAGAGGGTCCCAGAGACCCGGCTTTCTGTGGGAGCAGCTATGTCAGTAACATTGTTTGTCAACACACGCGAGACAAGAACGTAAGACGCCCCCTGCCTGGGCCGGTGAGGCTGCCCCCACGCATACGCGGGGACACCAGGCAGCACGGAGGGACACAGGGAGGGGGCGTGGTCTCTGGCTGGCGGGAAGGCGGCGGTGGGCGCAGCGGGCTGGCGGCCGGCTCATTGCACTCGGCGGCAGTAGTAGCCCAGCACCTTGCACTTCTCGCACAGGTGCTGGGGATGCTCCTTGCTCTGGTCAGACACGTCCAGGCCATCGGGCTTCTCCAGGGGTCTCTGCAGAGAGGAAGGAGGGAGTGGAGAGAAAGACAGAAACACAAAGAGAAGCAGGGGGAGTGAGACAGACGCAGAGAGAGACAACACCAGACAGACGTACAGACAGACAGACAGGGTGGGGATGCCCAGAGAGCGAGCCTGTAGTCACAGGCTTTGCCTAGGTGCTTGGATCCTTCCTGCCTCTGGCCTGTTGCAGGTGCGTGTCCTGGGCGGGGCCCCGCAGTAGGAGGGGCTCCTGGACCCGAGCAGTCTGGACACTCTGAGCAAGCCCAGGACAGAGGGCAGGCAGTGGGGCACAGACATTACCCAGGTGAGGAAACAGAGGCCCAGAGCAAGGAAGACCCAAGCCCAGTCTCCTGATTCCCCACACACCCAGAGCTCCTCCCCAGGCTGCTTGTTACCCCCGTGCTTCGGGGTGGAGGCAAAGGAGCCCTCAGCTCGGTGAGGTTAGCAGCCAGCGCCCCTCAGCCCAAGGCCCGGTGCTTTCCGTTGAATGGCCACATGAGCAGAACTTCACTATACGATTTTAGGGAGCCTCAGTTGCACCTCGTCTGTGGGGTAGCGGGGGGGAATCAGGTGTCTGGACGTTTGTACGCTAAGCAGCGTGTGGCATGTCCGAGAACTCTTCTGTGACACGGGGAGCTTCCTGCTCCCTCTTTCTCTCCTGTCCTGGTTCTCAAAAGGCAGGAAAGACTTATTCCCCTGGAAATTTTGTGGAGGCTATTAGGCACACCTCCTGAGGCAGTTTTGTGGCTGGCAGTCGAGGCCCCAGCCCAGAACCCCCACTCTGCACGGATCTGGGGGGACTCAAAGGAAGCTGGTCAGGGCCAGCCAGGACCCACATGCTAAGGAGAGGGGGCAGGAACTGAGACTGGTGTGAGGCCAGGGAGCCTCGGTGCCAGTGACCGTGACCAGGGACGGCCCTGGAGGGAAGCTGAGGATGAGCGCTGCCTCCTGGGCAGACCAAACCTCTCAAAAGTAGTGCACTGGCTTTACGCGATACCTGGCCTGAAGCCAACACTCACAGCTCTCTGGGACGTGGAAGAGTCACATGGGGTCTAGATGAGCCACAGGGACTGCGGATGGGCAGGGTTCTGATCTGAGAGTCATACCCATCTCTGTGCTTTCAAGCCTAAAGCCACACAGAGACAGCCTGCAATAAAGGACAGGAGCCTTGGCCTTGTCTCAAGGGGCTTTGAGATGACCGGCATTCCTGGCCAGAGCAGAGGAGAAAGAGTTTGGCTTTGTGTCGGATATGGGCTTGAACGACCTACAAGCTGTGTGGCCTTGGGCAAGTCACCAGATCCCTCCGATCCTCGGCTCCCCGTCTGCAAAAGGGGACACTGATCACACTTTTCTCACGGGGTCATTACATCTCAGTGAGTAGAAAGCGCGTAAGCGCGTAGCAGATAAAAGCTATTAATGTTGCTTATAATGAGTATTCATGGGAGGGGGTACCACCAGGTAAAGGGTCACTGAAGCCACGATCCCTAGCTTGAAGGCCTCTGAAGGCCCCATCACCTGCTCCCCCAGGCATCTCATGAACACCGACAGCAAGCCATGGACAATCCAGGGCTGAGGAGCTCCCTGCTGGCTGAGCTCCCTGGCTACCTACTTGTAAGGTGGTTGTGAAGAGTACATCAGTTAATAAATACACGCAAAGCTACCTGGCACACGAAAACCAAAGTGTTGGCCAGTATTAATGTCACGTATCCTTGCTGCTATTATTAGTATTATGTAGGACTGGGGGCAGGCGGGGAGCAGGAAACCAGCTGAGTCCTGGTGGAAATGCCCCTGCAATATCCTCTCCATCCCTCCTCCTTGGCCGTGACCTTGTCCATGTCCCTTCCCCTTCCCTCCCTGGGTCGGGCTCTGCTGAGCGGAGGAGCACAGCATGGGCGGGGCGGGGGGGGGGGGGGGGCCCGGGG
>NW_027533256.1:2358650-2360692 GCF_008692635.1 Crocuta crocuta
GGGGGCCAGGATGAGTCCCCTCCATCCCTCCTCCCTCCGTGGAAGGAAAACATTCAGCTGCTGGGATAGATCATCCCAGGGCCGCCCCCACCCCCTGCAGGGAGGCAGAGCCCTTCAGTGTTTTCTTCTCCTGGGGCGCAGGGGAGCTGCAGCTGGAGCCTGACGGGAAACAGATGTGGCAGGGGAGGCAGGAGAGGGACATGGAGGGTTCTCAGGGGGTGGATGCCGCACAGGTCAGCGCTCAGGGGGCAGGAGAAATGAAGCAGCCCCTCTCCGCCGTGGGGGACTGGACGGCGAGGGCTCCGAGTCTTCCTCTCAGCTCTTCAAAGGCCCCTGATGGCTGGGGAGTGGGGCGAGGGCACTCCCTACCTCACCCAGCCTGTAACCCCCCAGAGACAGGAGAGCCAGGGGAGCAGTTCGTGGAGCCCGGGAGAGGAGACCGGGGATGCTAGGTGCTAGGAAACTGGGTCCTAGGCCCCCTTCACACTGCCTGGCTGAGGGGCTAGCTCAAGCCCTATGGTCTCCCCGGGCCTCAGTCTCCCTGCTGCACACAGTAGGGCTCAGCAAGCGGAGCTGACTGACAGAGAAGGGAGGAGCAAAGCCCATGTTTCAGAGGCTCCTTCTGGGATGGGTACCCCTTCCAAAGCACAGTTGGCCTGGGGATGGTGGCACAAGGCACGAATGGGCCTCTTTGTGGAAGGGGCGCGGCGAGGAGCCCTGCCCTGCCGGATGCTAGGGAGCCACTGCAGGGGAGCAGGCACCCTGACCACAGCCTGTGGGTGGGGCCCTGTTTCTCCACTCAGGTTGCAGAGGGTATGAGTGCTCTAAGGACTGAGCGAGCCTCCCAGACCCCCAGCACAGACCCAAGCCCCCGCCTGCCTCCACCGGCACACCTGAACTCCCTTGGGGGGCCCCTCCCCAGCCAGCCTCCGTGACGTGGCCTCCCTGCTCCCCCTTCCCTCCGGCCCCAAACTTGATCCTTCTTCATGAATCCCAGCTTCTCCTCTGACCTTGGGTAAGTCACTTACACCCCCTGCCTCTACTTCCCCCTCTGTAAAATGGAAAGACAGCAGTGCTGACCTCGTGGGGTAGCTGAGAGGATAACAGGTATGAAATACTCTTAACTTTCCCATCCTTGCCCTCTCCCATCACCAGGAGCCGCCTGCAGCCTCCTCTCTCTCCCCCACCCCCTCCCGCTCCCGGGAGACCAGTGAAGACTTCGCGCGGCTGAGCTGAGACAGGGACTGACACCTGCCTGGCCTCCGGCCTGGGCCCCCAGCACTTCAACAGACTGTCTCCACACACAGGTGCAAGTTCAACCCCATTTCCCACCTGGGGACCTTGGGAAGAGCAGGGGGCTTCTCAGGGCCCTGCTTCCTCCCTGTGAAACACGGATGAACAGAACACCCCATTTGAGGACAGAGTATATATGAGGGGCGTGTAGGGCTCAGCACATGGTGCCCAGAGGATGATTCAGGCCAGGGTTTCCCTAAAGGCCAGTTGCTAACCCTGTCCGATTGAATCCCGTCTCTGCAGGTGGAGAAGGGAAGGCCTGGCACCCCTGAACTTGGTCCTGCTTCAGCACCTGCACAGATCTGGCTCCGGAGTAGCCCTCAGCCAAGTGTGCCCACGAGAGAAGGAGTGAACCCCCCTGAACAGCGCTGGCCACACCCAGGGGCCCTGGGAGCGCGGAGTTCAGCCCGAAAGACAGTGTGATCATAGGCACACGTGGCGGGAAAGGTGTTTTGGACTGGGGTCTCCCACCTCAGAAATTGCCGGGAAATCAGGAACCAGGACGCTCTGTCTCCTACTGCTGGCCCCATTCCCCGGATGTGCTCCCAAAACACTAGGCCCACCCACTGGGTCATCAGGCCTGTCTTAGCCCTCCTGAGCCTCGCTGCCCCCTTAATGCCATTAGGATGTGGGCCAGGGCCCACCTCTAAGGAGACCCCCATCTGCTGGACCACGATGGCCCCAGCTTTGAGTCTGTTTGTCCTCCTGCCGCTGCGTGGTTGATGGGAACCACGGAAACCCCGTGGGGG
>NW_027533256.1:2360815-2377114 GCF_008692635.1 Crocuta crocuta
GGGGGGGGGGGGCGATGGGGGGGGAGGAAAGGTCTGTAAACAGAGGCAATGGAGGCCAGCAGGAGGGTCATAAAATCACAAAATGTTTCAACCAGGAGAATCCTCCCAGATGGCTCCCAAGTGCTGCCAGCAGGATAAAGCCCACACTTTACGCCATGGCCTCTGAGCCAGTCCCAGGTGGCCCAGCGCCCACCCCTCACCTCTGCTTCGCCCCTCAGCTCCCCCAGGGCTCTGTGCCTGACCCCGTCCTCCCCACTTCGCACAAGCTGTTCCCTCCCGCTCGGCCACCCCCACGCAGCCCCCTGCAAATCTCCATCACAGCTCAGCCAACATCGGGGCTGCAAGTCTCCATCACAGCTCAGCCAACATCAGTGCCTCGGGGGAGCCTTCCCCAAGAGCCTCAGTGGCCCCCCCTCCCTTCCTGGCCTGCCTCCTCCACCCCTCTGCTCCTGTTAGCTTCTTGGTGACTCAGCCCACACAGGGAGGACTGGCCCCCACCCTGCTCCCCGGTGCCCCCACGCCATCGTCAAGGTGATCTTCTCTCTCACTGCCCCCCTGGCTGCACCCTGGACTTGTTCTTCAGAAACCTGCTTTCTGTGCAGCTCCACCTGGTCTGGGCTCTGCCTCATCCACTCCTCCCATCACGGCCCCTCTGGCCGCCCCTCCCGGTCACCCAGCTGACATCCCAGGATCATGCGTGATCACACTCCTCCAAATATGCCAGCTCTTCGGCCTTCCTCCCTTGGAATACCATCCTGGCAAACCTCTGCCCCATCCACTGCCTCCAGCCCACTCCTGCCCCGTGACCCTGCTGGAGCAAGTCACCGAACCAGGCTGGCGGCGCCAGTTACAACCTCACACCTCCCCGGGCCTGGGACGCAGCTAGGGCCATGTCCTCCTCCGTAACTTCCCCAAGGCCCCCACAGCCCTCCTCACTCTCATTTGTAGCTGAAGACCTCCTGTCCTTGGAAGGGAAGCTCCTCTTCCTTGCACCATTAAAGCCACCTTCCTGGCCACCCCGACGTCCCTCCCGCCTGTGCCCATGGTAAGGCATCGCCCTCTTGCTCCTGTATCATCAGCCCTTTCCTTTCTTCTGGATCCTTCTCACTTGCCTGTGACATGTTCCAGAACTGCCCAGCTCCGTAACACCCACCTCAGCGCCACCTGCCCTACTATGGTGACGGCCGCATCTCTGTGCTCCTCTCTACAGTCAAACCCCCTCGAGCGAGTAGACAAGGAAGCCTGGCCGCACCAACCCTTCCAGCCCCCATCATCACTGCACAGCCACCGTCCCAGACAACAGGTCCGCTAGGAATCGACATCTCCTGATGTCTGACCTGCAGAGCATTGGCTTAGTGGTTTTCAGATCTTAGTTGCAGTTCAACGAGATATGCCTGTAAAAGTGGTGCCCTGCGAAATTTGAGGACTACCTCCATGCTGCCAAATCTCAAGGGCACTCAGCCATGGCCATTATACTGGACATCTCTGCAGCAACCACATCTGCCCACTTGACCTCCAGGACTCCATGCTCCCCGGTCCTGTTCCTTGATGGATCTTTCCCTCTTTCTGAGCCCCCAGTGCTGGGATTCTGCAACACGTGGACTGGGGAATTCTGTCTCTACTTTGTCTACATTCTGCAGGCAATCTCATCCACTCCCTAAGTGCCTCTAAGTCAATGATACCCAATTACGTAGGAGATGCTGTGATTTCTCATATGAGCATCAAAAGCAAATCCAACTGCCTTCTTGACATCTGGACTTATATTTTCAGGAACATCTCAAAGGTAACGTGTATCAGAGAACTCTTGCTTTTATTTGGGATACCTGGGTCTCACCCTGCCCCGCCCCCAGCCCAGGCTGCCCACCTCCATCCACTCAAGGGTGATAGTTCTGGATTCCTGCCCCTCCCTCCTCTTCCACATCCAATCCGGTGACACTTGTGTTGAACGCAGGTCCAAGGCCACCTCCTAGGTTCAGACCTGTTCCAGCATGCATGGGATGGCCTGACTTTCCCACTGGTCTCCTCGCTTTTGATCAGCCAGCCCCACCAAGACGAATATCTGCACACACCCAGAATAACCATCTCAAAATAAAGCTGAAAGTTCTGTTGCTCATGGGTTTTGAGGGAGCACCCACCCCATCCCACCCATTCCTCTCGCTCTGCTCTCCTGATTCTTCACTGAGGTTTGGGCCTTGAGCAGCCAATCCTTAAGGCCACAGGGCATTTGTACCTGCTGTACTGTCTTCTTTGGATGGCTGTTCCCCACCTGGGACAGGCCTGGCTTCTTCCCATCCTTTAGGCCCCAAAGTAAACGGGCTTCCCCTTTGTAGCCTGCAGTGAGTAGATCCTCCCTGGAACGAGCTGCCTCAACACCTCTGTCCCCCAGCCCCCAGCACGCCCAGGTGCACCTTGGCCACCAGCCCCGTGCCCAGTGCCCGGTACACTGGGGCTGTCCTGTATACACGAGTCAAATAAGCGAGCAAATGAACGAGATACGTGTTCTCTGGAGCGAGTGCCCTGCTGCTCATCTCACAACAGCACCCCCAGCTCATTTATATAATTTCACCCGGGCTCTGAGGTCCCAGGGTCTTGGTGAAGTTGCTCCTTTACCCTCCTTCCTGGGGAAATGGCGCTCCCTCACCCCCATTTCGGATGAGATAAATGGGGTCCAATGTGGAGAGCTCCAGTCTCATCCTTGTCATATGTAGGAGTAAACCAAGGCCCAATAGGGACAAAGTCACCCTCCCCGGCAATGTTCTTCAGAGAGCCCCTCCCACTCCCCTGCTCCAGGCAGCCCCCCAACCCTCCCCTGCTCCCAGCACCACCCCCCCTCACCTGCTTATGCGGGTACACGTTGATGTGGCACTTGATGCACTCCTGCCCCATGTTGGCCCAGGAGTTCCCGCTCATCCATTTTCTCTTGCACTTGGGGCACTTATACTCGCCAAAACAGCGCTTCTTGCCCTGGTACGGGGTCAGACCTTCACCTTTGGGGCGTGCCTAGAGGAAAGGAAGCAAACATAGCGCATGGGGGTCCACCGGCCCAAAATGATGTTCCTACACCCCCCCACCCCGCCCTGGTCTTCCCCTTCAGCCTTCATACTCCACGTGCAGGCACCTTTCGTCCCCATCCGGAAACACCAGGACTGCCCCCAGGGCACACTGGGGATCCCAAGGCTGGGAGACCCTCCCAGGGACACAGAGAAGAGAGGAGGTGCTGGAGGCTACACATCCTTTCTAGATTTCAGGGACCAAACTATGTGATGGTGGCCAGGAATTCCTTCTCTGACTCAGACGTCGTAAAAAGGCCGCCAGAGGCAACATGCACCTGTCTTTGGCCACACGGTGATGTGGTTTAAATGGTTATTGGAGAGGGGCGCCTGGGTGGCTCGGGCAGCTGGGTGTCCGACTTCGGCTCGGGTCATGGTCTCACGCGGTTCATGGATTCAGGCCCCACATCAGGCTCTGCACTGGCAGTGCAGAGCCCACTTGGGATTCTCTCTTTCTCTCTCTCTCTCTGCCCCTCCTCCACATGCACTCTCTTCCTCTCTCAAAATAATAACTAAATAAACCTAAATGGTTATTGGAGAGGCAACGCAGGCACAACGCATGCAACCTGGTACCCGTGAACGTGTGTCTCCCCTCCCCCTGGTCCCGGCCACGGCTCCCCTCCAGGAGGCCAGCTTCGCTTCCTTCGCGCCACCCCGGGGACGGCTCCGCATTTACAAGCACACACAACACGTACACATGCATACTCGTCCCCGTCCCTCAACTGAGGGACACGCTGTACATTCCATTCTGCACCCTCCCTCTCTTACTGAATAAGCTATCTCAGGCTTATTATGATGGTGAGATATACAATAACCCATCTCTTCCCTGCCATCAGTACAAACAGCCCTGCTGCATCCTGTCTAACAGCTCACAGCACGGCGTCTATGCCGGCTCTGTGGGGCGTGCCAGGCGCACGACAGACTGTCTGGGTTCTCCCGCTCTTCCACTATTACAGACGGCGCAACAGTGCATAATTGTGTGTGTGTGTGTGTGTGTGTGTGTGTGCACGCGCACACATGTGAGGGGACATGTGGGAGATAAATTCCCAGAAATAAAACTGCGGAGTCAACGGGTATATGCACTTTTAGTTTTTGAGGATAATGATGAGCAGCCCCTGGCCCCCGCCCCCACCCCACTGCAAGGGTTCCAACTTAATGTCCCACTTCCTCCCCAGAATAGCTGTCCCTGTTGCCAATCTGAGAGGTAGAAAGTCTTCTCAGAGTAGCTTTGTCTTGTATGTCTTATATTACGAGCAAGAGAGAATTTCCCGTGCATTTAAGAATCACTGTGCTTCCTTTGTTAATGTGTGATGTGTGTGGGTGTGTGTCCTCTGTAATCTTTTCACCGCTGGGGTTTGTTATTTTTCTTCTTGATTTGTAACTGCACTTTATCTATTGAAGGGACTGATTCTCCTCTGCATGGCATTTTTGGTTTTGGGTTTAGCAGCTTTGTCAAGGTATGATTCACATACCCCGCATTTCACCTGTAAAGGTAGAGCATTCAGTGGGCTTTAGTATACTCACAGAGTTTTATGTTACCCTTCACCACAATCTAATTTTAGAACATTCTGTCATTGCCCCCCACCTCAAAAGAAACCCTATATCCATTAAGTCACTTGACAGACTACCTCTACCTTCTCACCCTACCTAGCCCTGGGCAACAATTAATCTACTGTCTGTTTCTATAGATTTCTCTGTTCTAGATAGTTCATATAAGAGGAATCACACAAGGGCCACCTGGGTGGCTCCGTCGGTTAAGCCTCCGACTTCAGCTCAGGTCATGATCTCACAGTTCATGAGTCCAAGCCCTGCGTCAGGCTCTGTGCTGACAGCTCGCAGCCTGGGGCCTGCTTTGGATTCTGTGTCTCCTCTCTCTGCCCCTCCCCTGCTCACGCTCTGTCTCTGTCTCTCAAAATTAAATGAACATTAAAAAAAAAAAAGAGGAATCACACAAAAATTGTCTCCTTGTGTCTGGCTTCTTCCATTCGGTGTAATGCTTTTAAGGTTCATCCATGCAGGAGCATGTATCAGACCTTCATTCCTTCTTGTTGCCAGATACTATCCCATCGTGTAGACATGCCGTATTTTCTTATTCATTCATCACGTGATAGATGTTTGGGTGGTTGCTAATTTTTGGCTATTATGAATTATGCTGCTATAAACATTTACATACAAGCTGCAAGGTATTTTATTTTATTTTATTTTTTTGCAAGGCATTTTATAAAGTTGGATGAGTTGCCTCAGTATTCAAAAATGGGAGATTTCAGGGGCACCTGGGTGGCTCAGTCGATTAAGCGCTAACTTCAGCTCGGGTCATGACCTCGCAGTCTGTAAGTTCGAGCCCAGTGTCAAGCTCTGTGCTGACAGCTCGGAGCCTGAGGCCTGCTTCAGACTCGGTGTCTCCCTCTCTCTCAGCCCCTCCCCTGCTTGTGCTCTGTCTGTCTCTCTCTCTCTCTTAAAAATAATAAGCATTAAAAAAGAAGTTTTTAAAAAGAAAATGGGAAATTTCACCTAGAAATAGGACCACATTGGTCCAGAAATCTTGCTGGTGACTATCCGCTGAGGCTGGGGAGTGGCCCCATCACACCGACTACACATCCGCGGCGTCTGTTCCGACCAACTGCTCCCTGCATTTACATCACATACCTGGCACTTGCAGGCTTTGGTCTGACACAGGCTTACCCACAGGTTCTCCACTGCGGATATTCAAAATGTGGGCACTAGACTAGCATCCACAGCATCACCTGCAAGCTTGTTCGAAATGCGTGGACTCAGGCTCCGCCTTAGATTGATTGCATCAGAATCTGCATTTTAACAAGAGCCCCAGGGAATCCCTGTGCCATTAAGTTTAAGAAGCTCCAATCGTCTGGGCTCCAAGGCGATGGACCTCTACAGTCCTGCTCCTCTCCAGCCCGTTCGCGCATAAAGGTCAAGAGCACAGACTCGGGACTGAAATCCTAGCTTTGCGATCTTGCGCAAGTTACACAGAGATAATGACAGGAACCACCATCCGACTGTTTTGAAGATCACACGAGATAATGCATGTAAAACACTTAGAACAGTGCCTGATACGTAAAACGGCAGTATTTGTTATGATTATTGTTTACTAGTATAGAAGAACAGCAGCATACAAAGCAATGATTTCTTCCTTCAGGAACCATGTCTCTTATTCCCAAGAGCCAATACCGCCACTCGGTGACAGCCTGCTAGGATTTCAGGCAACACACTGAAAAGGGACATAGGTACTGAGTGTGTAAACCTAAACTTAGAAAGTGACAACAATACTGTCCGGATCTTTCGGGCCTGCTGCCTAATGTGTCTAGATCTTTACTGGCCTTCCTGGCGGCCATAATATCCTGGGGAGGAGGTTCAGCCCGAGCTTGGAGGCGGGGCTGGCTCCCAGCACTGGCAGGTCTGAGAGAGAGGCTGGTTGTGCCAAGGGGGACACTCGGGAGACAGTCAGCGTCCAGGCTCCAGCCAAACTGCAGCGGAGGGGTCAGGCGTAGAGCTCTGCAGGTGTGAAGACAGTGGGTGTGCAGTGAGCCCTCGACGCCCTTCTGGTGCCCCCCTTCCTCCCTGGTGCCTGGTGCCCACAGCGTCTAAGCAACCCTAGCTTCTCTGGCCTCCCTTCCCAGCAGTCCTGAAATAAATACTAGGTGAACTCCTTCCCTGGCGTCTCTATTCATAATGGCATCTACATTTAAAAGGGGGGTGATGGTAGGCATGGGGTGCCTCACCAAGGGTAGCCCTTGAGACTCCTTGATTGAAGGGGGAAATTGGGAGGCCACCACCAGCCAGGCCCACTCTGGGATCTGGCTCTACAGGCTTCTTGATTCAGAAACCGACAGGCCGTGCAGCTGGGGTGAAGGGCCGGGGGGCAGGGCACCAGAGGGAGGGGGCCAAGCCATCCTGGGGGTCACTCGACAGAGTGAAAGGTGAGGACGGGGGCAGAGCCGACAATTTGGTTCCCAAAGATTCTCTGCTTCGGAAGGAAACCCACATGAAAAAGATGATACAGAATGTGCGCCAAAGAGAGAAGCAGGCGGATGAGAGGAAGGACCGAGGTGGAGGGGGTCGGAAAGCATCACCGCACCGTGTGAGTAGAAAAGCACTGTCTGGAGGTGCTATCCATCTAGTAGGGAGTGTGCACCGCTGGGCAGGGCCCAGGGACGGGGGCCAGGCCTCCTGCGGGACCAGATGTCCTCAGCACTTCCCCACCCGGCCCTCAGGCCAGCCACGGACACCCCGCTGCGTGGGACATGGCGCACACCCTGGGTGTCACGGCCAGGTGCCGGTGGTCACATTCTGCCTCTGCTGGGATGATCTGGGGGACTCAACCTTTCTGTGCCTGGGTTTCCTCATCTGGAAACCAGGATAATGGCAAGGGCCCGGCTCCCCAGGCCGCTGGAAGGATGGGGTGCACTCATGCACAGGAAGGTGGTAGCTGACGGCTGGACATTACAGGTGCTCAGTGACCATTAGCAATTTCAGTGTGCTTCTCTCCCGGGGCTGGTGCAGGGAGGGGTAGCAGCTGCATTCTGGTGATGCAGAGGCTGGGGCTGTGATTTACACAGGAGGAAAGCCCCCGGAGATGGGAGGGCGCTGGTAGAGGGTGAGCTCGTTATCCCCCAAGATGGGGGAGGTGGCAGGCAAGAAAGGGACTGCGTGAGGTGTTTTCACCTTCTGAAATCTTCAGGGAGGAACCAGGAAAGATAGGGGAGGGGACGGAAACTCTGGGCTGCTGCGGGCAGAGAGCAAAGGGAATATCATCAGCCCATTTAACAGAAGGAGAGACTAAGGCACGGGGAAGGGGGCAGGACTTGCCAAACAGCTTCTGATGTGTGAGAAGCAGGACTAGGCCCAGCGGGCTTTTCCACAAGGCTACGTGTGGCTTCCCTTTTCTGTCTGTCACCCCCCGAGCGTGTCCCCGCCACAAAGCCGAGGCCTGTACTCAGGAGGAGAAACGCCCCCAGCCCCTCTGCTCAGCCCAGCTGGGCGGCTCTGCCCCGCTGCGGGTCAGAGGGGAGAACTGGCCTGCAGGGCAGGGGTAAAGAGGCAGTGGATGCCGGGGAAGACGGGCCAGTGGGCAGCTCTCCGCTCAGCAGCGAGGAGCCGCTTCCCGGAAGGTCTTACTCCAAAGCTGTTTATGCTCACAGAGGAGGGCAGGGCCAAAGGGAGGAGGAATTTTTGACGGAACAAAGACTTCTCTACCCCCCACACTTTCCCCCTGCCTCCTCCCAGAAAGGCCGGCCCCTTCTCATAAACTTCAACATGAAACAGACGCTGACTGCCGACGGCTCTGCAGGGACCGCCACCCGCCCAGGCTGGGAAGGATGCCAGGCCTGACCCGCTCTCCTGACCCGGGCCCCTGCCACGTACCCCTCTGGGGAATCGCATCAGCCCCAGGCAAAGCTCACTGACGCTCGACACGCCAGCCCTCGAAGCACCCTTGACTCTGGGGGCCGGAGAGGCAAGATGCCTCGCTGCAGGACACACGGCAAACCAGGCACTGAGCGGGCAGGTGGGGGTGGCCCTGGACTCCAGACTGTGGCCAGAATCCTTGCAGAGGGCGGCCTGGGAAGTGGGCAGCTGCTGCGGGGGTAGAAAGGAGGACCCGGGCCAAGCAGCAGCTGAGGGCAAAGCTGGGCAGGTTGTGGGAAGGGCCATCCAGGCAAGCCTGCCGCTCGAGAAGAGATGCAGATGATGTTGACACTATCTGGGCACGGCTCCCTGTTTTCTTCCCAGCTGCTCATGAGATGTCTTATGGGTGATGGTAAGATGGTGAGCTGCCCGTCACCGGTGGTATGCAAGCAGAGGCTGTGTACACCGCTCTCAGGGAGGCTGCCGAGGAGACTTCTGTCTCGGTCAGACAGCTGGACCAGATTACCGTGAGGGCACTTGCAAGTCTTGTTGCTGGAGAAGGCCAACCAGCAGGCACGGAGAGAGGGCAATCCCAGACGCTGCTGCGAGGGGAGCTGAACAGGTATATTTCCTGCTAGATTCCTACAGCACGAATTGGCCACCAGCCTTCCCCCAGCTTTTAGAAATGTCCATTTCCCCCAGCAAATCTATTTCTGGGCAACCATCCTAAGGAAATCATCAGAGATGTGGACCAACAGGGTGTTCCAGAATGTTCAGCATTGTTTATGATGTGAACACCAATGCCCTCGTTCCCTCAGTGATGCCACACCCATTGGATGAATGACAGCAAAGCCGTGAAAATGCTTACGAGGAATTTTTTAAGAGTCTGGGGAAATGTTGGTAAAGAAAACAAGACAAGTGATAGGATATAGGCTGCTCCCCGAGTAAAACTGTAAAAAGGAAAAGTGTGCACGGAAAGGGCCGGCAGGAAGACAGAAGCTTTCAGAAGTTGCCTCCGGGGGACAGGATTCTCTATTCTAATTGGGGAATTGTCTTTAATAAGTAGGTGTGACTTTGGTGGTTCCTCCTCCGACTCCCAGGCCTGGGAGCCCCTCCTGCCCACGAGGGGGCGCCCTATGCTTTCCCAAGGTGGTGGCAACCCCTCAGATGGCAACTCTGCCCACACTTGTCCCCCTTTGCCCCTGCAGGCGTGGCCCCTGGGACTTGCTAGACATTGGCCGAGCTCTGGGCGCTGGTTCCGTCGGCCCGTGCCATGTCCATAGAGCGGCCCCGCCCCGGCCGCCGAGCAGACTTCCCACCTCTTAGATTCCATCCACTCCTTCAATTTTGAGGGCAGCTGGGAAGTATCCACACCTGTCACATGACATAAGAGCTTGGCTGGTCAGTCTGCCAGTAGATTTCCCTGCCCCTGTTTCCTGGAGTCCCACCCAGAGTGAGTAAGCCTCGAGGGTGAAGCCTGCTGTCCTCTCGGCCCCTTGTGGATGGAGTCCCTTCTGCGGGGAGAGGACATTGTCGCCTCCGATAGCTTGTGGCAGAGAGTCCCAGGGACCCTGGGCCCCAGAGGGAGCGGCAGCGTGGGCCGGCTGATGCTATGTCCCCTACATGTCAGGACTCTGTGCTGGGTTCCGCCCCCAGGGATGCACGGGCTCTGCTCTCTGGATACAGGGTTCTGGCTGTGGTCCCGGCCACGGGCCTCACCCCAGCCCCGGCGGCCCCACCTCTGCCTGCCTGGGAGAGAGCAGCCTGTGCCCAGCCAAGCTCTGGGACACAATAACAGCCACGCTCTGGTCAGGGCCCTTGTACTCCTACAAGCACTACCTTATGAGCTAAGTATGATCATTCCCAGGTTTCAGACAACAACACTGAGGCACGAAGAGGTTAAAGTAACCTGCCCAAGGCCATGCTGCCAGCAAGTGGTGGAGTCTAGATTTGAATCCAAGCCGCCTGACTCAAGCCCCTTCTCGAGTGGCCCTGCAACATGCCAGGATTGCACGAAGATAAGGAACCCTCCTAGCCAGGATGGAGAGACACAGGAAATGGCTGTTACTGTTATGGGACCTGGCAAGCTGGGTGGCCCTGGAGGCGTCTCATCCTGTCTCTGGGCCTCAGCTTCTCCACCTCCAGAGGGAGGGTGGCACTGACTGCTAGGCAGGGCCACTGTCCTCCCCGAGGCCCAGAAGTCAGCGTGTGCCCAGCAGCCCCACTCACGCGCCCCTCTCTGCTGTGGAGCGCTGGGCGGCCCACAGTGCATCAGCTGAGAGGCGAGCGCTGGAGCCAGGAGCAGGGGAGGAAATAAGGAGCAGATGGGCTCCTTGCTGGCTCCCTGTCCCACCCTGTCTGCAGGCTGTCTTGCAGCCAGGTGCCTGGGTGCTCCTGGCCCACAGTTGGGAGAGGAAGAGCCCCAGGCGTCAGGACTTTGAGATGCCCTTCCCCACAGAGGCTGACGGGGCAGGGGCGGTCATCCCAGAAGCCCTTGCTCGGCTTCGCTGGCTCCGCCTAGAAAGTTTAAGAGGGTTCTGAGGACTCGTTCTGGATTCTAGGGGCCCTCCCTGGAGGGGGCGCTGCCCCTCTCCTGGATTCCCCTCTCTTGAGAGCCCCGCTTCCCCCTGCCTTCCTCAAGCTCACCCTTTTGCCCTCGGAATGAACAGCGGCTGTGGCCCGAGGCCCAGGTTCGGGTTCTGGTTCTCCCATGCATATCTCCCATCTCTTCACCTGCAAATGAGGGGCTCTTCTGGAGAAGCTCAGACATAGACATTTAGTGAGCACCTACTATGTGCCAGCTGCTTCCAACCACAGTCTCTCCATTTGATGGAATTGTAAACCGAGGCCCAGAGAGGCCAAGCAACCCGTACAGCCCCCTCCCCCCCGCCATGGAGTTGAGATATGAACCCAATCTGCTAGCCCCAAAGCGATGCTTCTCTCCTGCACAGCCTCTCCATGAAATGGCTGTGAGAAAATTCGAGAACAAGTCTGTGCCCAGGAACATGGGCACCCCACCTCTGATCCCCAGCCCCTCGGCAGCAGATCAATTACTCAGTCATTCAACTAACATTTACTGAGCACCTACTCTGCACCAGGCTCTGTGGAACATTCCAGGAAGACAAGCGAGGAATGTTCTCACAGTGGGGCCTTCCAACAAGGTCAGCCCTGTGACCCTTTCTCCAGCTGCGGTCCACACCAGTCACAGATGCCGGCAACCACACACTTTCAGGCTCTGGCCCAAGTGGGGTTCACACTTGGAGAAACAGTCTTGGACCCACGCCTTTGGGCAGAGATGATACTTCACCCTCCCAGGCGACAGGCACGGTGCCAATGTGCATGACACTGGAGATGATCTCCAATCGATGCAACAGCCCTACAAAATCATCACTCTTAACCCTAATGACAGAGAGGGAAACTGAGGCTTGGGAGAGGGGCAGTGAACTTGTGTAAAGTCACATAATTAGTAAGCAACAGGGCCAGGTTCTGAGATCAGGTCTGTCCAGTGCTGACACCCACGCTTTCCTTCCCCCATGCTCTGGGACGCTGCTTTAGGGACCCTCCAAAGCCCCCCGCACTCACACGGCCTGCAGAGGAGGCCCCAGAGGAAGCAGGGATCAGCGGGACAGGTGGGCTGGGCCACGCGGCCTGTGGGCTGCCGGGAGGGAGGGAGGACGAGGCCAGAAGCCACCCTGGGTTTCCTCTGGAGCCTCAAGGGCCCCCTTGTCTGAGCACAGACGTCCTGGCCACCTCCCCCGGGGGCCCCCTCCCCTTTCCTGGGTTCCTGCTGCAGCCCAGCCTCCTGTCACCCCTCCCACCCCGTTCCCAGCCCAAAGCCACCGCAAAAATGCCATCCTGATTCCACAACACTAGGGTTTGTCAAAGTGCCGGGGAACAATGGAAGCTTTCACAGTGCCAGGAAAAGGTCTCAGGAAAACCCTGGGGAGGGGGCATGGAGTGGGGGGGGGTGGAGAGGAGGGGAGGGCCNNGGGACGGGAGGGGGAGGGTGGGGAAGGCTGAGAGCCGAGAGTGAGCAAGACGGAGCAGGGGCTGGGAGAGGAGTGACTGGCGAGGTGAGAGAGAGGGCGGAACTAAAGCAGAAACGGACACCCGGACCAAGGAGCCCCTCCAGGCCCCCCCAATGCCCCCCCCATGGCCGCAGCCCCGGTGCCTGTGCCCTGAGGAGCCCTGGCAAGAAACCCCTCTTTCCAAACCCCACCCGAGGCCAGGCAATGAGAAGTGCTTTGGGGCTAAACTTTTTGGAAAGCAAAGACTTTTTAATCACATGAACAACCACTCCCTGAGTTATCTGTTTCCTGCTTCTGGCTTTCCTCCACTAGCAAACCACATGGATCGGAGCTCAGGGGCGGGGAGGGGAAGAGGGGCCAGTCCAAAGGGGTGAAAAACATCCGAATCATAGCGATTGCAAAAGATCTGGATTTTCCTCCCCTCCCGTGGCTGCAGGGAGCACTACAATCCCACGGCCGCTGCAGGAGATGGATGTCAGGTCTGCAGCCGCCCTGCGGTTCACCCACTGCTGGGTGCTACTGAGTCCGAAGACCATTTGCTCTGGGCGGGTTCCCAGGTCCCTGCACGCCCCTGTCTAGGCGGCTCATTTGCTCTGCAAGCCCTTCTGAGCGGCCCCTCCCTCGCTCCAGCCACAACCGGGGTTCAGCCAGGCAGTCTCCCCAGGTAGTTTAATGACCACAGCAGGCTAGGACACCCCCCCACCCCTGCCGTCAACCTGCAGGACTGAGGCAAAACACCAAAGGCTCCTTCCCCATCGGGCCCAGATAACCTTCTTCTTCTTTTTTTTTGAAGGTTTACTTTTTTATTTTTGACAGAGAGAGAACGATCGTTGAGTGGGGTGGAGGAAGAGAGAGAAGAAGACAGAGGATCCGAATCAAGCTCAGGGCTGATGGCAGCAAGCCCGATGCAGGGCTAGAACTCATGAAACATGAAATCATGACCTAAGTCGTGGAGGCTTAAGGGACTGAGCCACCTAGGTGCCATTCCCCCCAGATGACCTTCTCACCTTGGTAGCAGCCACTCCCTCCTATAAAACTTAACACTTGGAACAACAATATCATTTTCTGCAAATGCTGTGTCCTTCTTGTTCCCCGGACCCCCAGGCCCATGCCTTTCCTCCTCCTGTTTCCTCGGCCCCAAACGTCTCTCTACCTAGTGAATGCCCAGGTATCCTTTTTTTTTTTTTGTCCAGGTATCCTTCAAGGCCAAGCTCAAAGGCCATGCCCTCTGGCCTCCCTCCGCCTAGACAAAGTTAACTGCTCTCCTTAAGGTGCCTACTCCATCTTCTGAGTCCCAGGCTCCTGCGCTAGCTGACAACCCTCCCCAAGAGAAGGCCCCAGCTCCCCAAACTCCCAGGGGACCCTGCGGTCTGCACTACTTGCTTGGCTGCGGGTCATGTCCTGCCCTGACCCGGCCTCTAGCATGCCAGAGATTTCATCCCAAACTTAACCATTTCTGCCTTCTTATTTCCCACTAGTCTAGAAGTGTGCTGTGGGGGCGCCTGCGTGGCTCGGTCGTTTAAGTGTCCGACTCCAGCTCAGGTCATGATCTTGGAGTTTGTGGGTTCAAGCCCCATGTCTGGCTCTGTGCTGACAGCTCANCGTGCTTCCTCACCGTCCCTTCCCCACTGTCCCCAATGGCAAGGGTGCTCAGCGCAGTGTGGCTCTAGGAGCTCTGCGTGGTGCCCCCAGATGCCCCCTCCCCCTCCCCGGGTCCCAGGTCCCCCAGCTACACAACCCTCACAGTTCCTGCCTATGTGTAGCGTAGCCTCCACCGGCGACTCTATCCTCACTATAGCCCCTATCGATGGGGAATCCAAGGCACAGAGAGGTTGGAAGATTTGCCTAAGGTTACACAGCCAGGAAGCAGTCAATCCAAACCCAGGCCTGGCTGACTCCCACAATGCCACATGCCTCCCGGATGGCCTCCAGCTCTGACTTTTTGGGGTGGGCATTGGAAGTGTCCTCGCCCTTGTCTGCAGGCAGCCCCACATGACTAATAACCCTTCTGGTGCCCTGAGAAGGGAGGAAAGAGAGTGTGTACCCATGTCAGGAGAGGGGGCCGAGCTACTGGTACTCCTTCTCACATTCACCTCTGTACACGCCAGTCTTACCACCTGGCGTACCGCGTCTCCCAGCCCACTCTGGTGGAAGCTTCCCCCTGGAAGCCTTCCTTGATTGCTCCCAGGCATGGGGACCCTTTTCTGGTCTCTGCACCCGGAGAGGCCCCTCTTGTCGCTCTGTGCCACAGACCCCTCAGGTGGCGCCAGGGCCCACTTCACACCTGTGAAGGAAAGCAGTGTCCCTGTGCCCTGCGCCCTGGACCCGGGCCCCTCTGCTAGGGTTCCAGGCCAGATCCTTGAAAGTGTGGACATGGTGGCATGGGCCTGACAGACGAGGGCCCTGCCCTCGGGGGTGGGGGTGGGGGCGGGGGGAACCTGGCTGACCAGTGTTAACTGTCTCACTTAACCTGCTGAGAGGTAGGCCCATAGATCCATTTCCCTTACCAAGGAACTGAGGCTTATTTCCAGGGCCGCACAGCTGCATTCCATTTCCCCGAGTCTAGATACCCAGGCTCATAATTCTAGAATGAAGGTAGCTCCTCAGACTTGAGCATGTGTCAGAACCAGCGGGGGTGAGGGTGGGGGGTTCGTTAGAACACAGGCTGCCTGCCCCACCCGTGGAGGCGCAGGACCGATAGGTCTGGGGTGGGCCTGAGAACCCGCATCTCTCATAAGTTTGTGGTGCTGCTGCTGCTAGGCGGGAGATGCACTTTGGGAACCACTGCTCTAGATGCTACTGCTGCCAGTCTGTTGAAGTAGCAGTGTCAATCAGACACCGTCTTCTGTCCCCTGGCCCCCTCCCCACATGCCTCTTCCACAGCCCTGGAAACCGAGGCACAGAGAGAAGGCAAATGACTAGCCCAAGCCGTACAGGAAGTCAGGGTCAGCGCCGGGAACAGAGCACCGGGCTCCTGATGGCCAGAGCTGAGCTGGCTGCAGGGCAGTGGGGCTGCTGGGCTGCAGCGGGGCGACAGCTCTTTGAAAACAGGACTGGCGGGGAGGTGGCGGCGGGGTGCTGGGGGAGGGCTGGCCTGGCTCAGCCCCAAACCCGGGGCTCCTCGGCATCTGGAAACCATCACAGGGAACAATGAAGGGAGCAGGGGGCCTGGCTGCTCGGGGCTCTGGCCCCGTCTGTTCAGGAGAGTAAAGGAACTCGGGGCCTACAGGCGTCTCCTCCCACCCCCCATCCCGCTGTCTGCCTTGGCCCTGGCACACACAGCTCCCAGGGGGCCCGGCTATCAGGGAAAGTCAGTCCCAGAGCTACAGATGTGGGGGCCGGAGGCCAGGTTGGGTGCCCAGGAGTCGGGAGGTTTCTGGCTCAGCTCCCTGCCCAGGTTGCATGAGTCCTCTGTAAGCTCACTACTATGGCTCTCGGGGCCTTGGTTTCCCCACCCTGGCCGGGCTGGCCGCTTACCACATACTGGCACGTGTGTGACCACCTCGGTGTCTGGGCCCATGGTTCCCCTGGGGGGCTCACTTGCCCTCCGCAGCCCAGTGGGGGCCAAACAAGCAGCCCTGGAGTGGGGAAGGGACTGAGGAGAAATGATCTCCGCGTGCATTTACCCCTCTCGCCACAGGGGTCTCCATTCAAGCCCCCAACGCTTCATGTGTTGAGTGCCAACTATCTACAAGACACTGGAGCAGGGTGGCTTAGAAGATGGATAGAACTCTGGCCCCAGGAGCTCGCGGTCAGGTAGGAGAGAAAAGACCAGCCATCTTGTTCAAGTAATTACATTTGTGAGAGAGCTCTGAAGCAGTGGGGTGCCCCCACAGGCCGGCGGGGGGCCCTCCTCCAGA
>NW_027533256.1:2377146-2409063 GCF_008692635.1 Crocuta crocuta
TGGCAACGAGAGGAGGGAACAAAACCAGGACGGGCCGGTGTTTCACGCTGTGTGTCCGCACCCATGACCTGGCCCCAGAGGACTGTGCTGAGAAGGATTCTCCAGCTACCCCCTAGCTCCGCTCGGCAGACAAGCACGGTGTGACTGGGGAGAGGCCTGCCTCACGATGCCCGTGGGCTGGGAGCGACAGGCACACATGGCCCGTGACGGCATTCCTGGCCTTGGCAGTCCCTTAAAGATCCTTCTGGTGCAAATGTTCCACGAGGAGACAGCACACAGGCTGAGGGAGCAGACGGAGTTCGAGTCCTGGCATAGGACACCACTTCCTTCCACCTCTGGGCCTGTAACAGATGCTAGTCCTGTCCTGCCTGTGCCACAAGGCTGTTGTGCCTGCAAAACGTGGCCCTGGGTGCAGAAGCACTTGTTTTTAATGTTTATTTATTTTGAGAGAGAGAGAGAGAGAGAGAGAGAGAGAGGAGACGTGCAGGGGATAGGCAGGGAAAGAGGAAAAGAAAATCCCAAGCAGGCTCCATGCTGTCAGTGCGAGCCTGACGTGGGGCTCGATCCCATGAACTTGAGCTGAAATCAAGAGCTGGATGCTTAAGCGACTGAGCCCCCCAGACACCCTGAGGCAGAAGCACTTTATGACTCTTCCTCCAGGAAGCCTTCCCTTCCTGCAGCTCTCCCTGCAGACACACCCCTGCCCACTGCAGGGCTGCGGAGCTTTGCACATCTCTGTAGGAGGTATTTAGGATGCCCCACTTGGCCGGTGTGCCTGCTGCCCCCTCCTGAGTCCCCTCCCCAGGGACAGAGACCGTGTGGGATTCTTCTCTGATCCTAGGGCCCAGCATGGTTCTGGCACAGAGCAGGGAGCCTCTGGGGAGGAGGTGAAGGACAAAGTGACCATTTTGGACATTACTGTCAGCCTGAAAAAAGTAGCTGGAGGAAAAAGTCAGAAGGGGTTGGGGAGGCCTGGGGAGGGGGGCGGGCAGCAGCCTGGCGACTTCCTGGACAAGCATGCCGGCTGATGTTCCTGGTCCTCAGTGTGGCTATTGTCCCTGCCGGTCCAGAGACTGAGCTCAATAGAGCCTCTGTCCCTCCCTGGGCAGGCCGGCCCGCTCGGTGGCATCCCACCCGTGCAGCTGGGAGGCGAGGGCCGACACTTCCTGTCCCCACTGCGAGTGTTCAGAGGGGCGGGGGAGGGGAGGGGGCTCTCGAGACAAGTGCCCATCTATGTCCCCCAGAGGAAGGCTGCCCAGCTGGGGGAGGAGGTGGGAGAAGGGGCACCAGTGCGGGGGACTTGCTCACTCCTGCGTCTCAGCCTCTGTCCTCCCAACCAGCCTCCCTCTGAGCTGGAGCTGTCAGGGGGGCCACTCTGGCCTTCCCGCTCTTCCTTGCAAAGCCTGAGCACTTCCCACTGTTCCCTCAGGGCCTCTGTTCCTACTGTTCCCTCAGCCAGGACCGCCCTTCCCACAGACCTCCCCCATCACCCGTTCCTTGCTTCCTCCGTCCCTCGCAAGCCGTCCCTTCCTCAGAGGGGCCGCCCTGACGCCTTATCTGAACCTGACCTAACCCCACGGCACATCCATTCGAATCGACTTCCTTCCTGTCTGTCATTCCGCAAAGCGTGAGCTCCATCCTTCTCCGGCGGTTTCGCCACCGCCGGGTCCCTAGCGCGGGAACGAGGCCCGGCACCCACGAGACGCTCGAGCACACGCCAAGTGAGCTGATAAAGTAACACACTTGAACAGTGGTCGGCACGTCGAGAGACGTGCTCCGCAAGGGTAGAGCCCCGTGTTTGGGGAGCTCGGGGCCGGGGTGGCTGGGGAGGCGGCCGCAGATGTAGCGGAGTGGGGTCCGCGTGAGAAAGGCCGAGGGCCGGCGGGGCAGGACGCACAGGGTCTTACCCGGAGCCAGACCGCACAGCGCCCTGGGACCACGTCGCCCAGCCGGACAGGAGGCCAGGGGCCACGGGGCTCCAGCGGGGCGCATGGAGAACGGATTGAACTGTGGGGGGTGGGGGGAGGGACCGGATGTGGGGACACCAGTGAGGGAGGGGCTGCAGCCGAGTGCCGGTGAGAGGAGCAAGCGGCTGATAAAGGCCGGGCAGGGGCGGCAGAGAGAAGGGTGAGGGGCTCTGGAGACAGCCAGGAGACAGAGCGCCCCCGACTCAGCCCTCGGGAGGGAGAGCCAGGAGTCAAGAATGGCTCTGAGGTTGCCTGGCCTCGACCATCCGGTATGACTGTGGGGGTCCACCAGGGGCCCCTCCCTGAGGGTGGTTGGGGGAGGGGGGAAGGGGAGGGTGATGGCAGTGCCCTGAGGCTGGCAGTGACGGATAGAAGGGGGACTGGGCAGCGGACAACAGTGGTAGATGGCACAGCCTCAGGACAACTACCTGCCCTGGCTCTTTCCCGGAGGCCTGCCCTTAAGAGCTGCCTATAAACCTGTCACCTGAGCCTGTGTAGGGTGCCCTCCAGCACTGCACAGCCTGTGAGCGCCAGGGCAGAGAGCGGACCCCCGACCCGGTCCGACGCAAGGGGAAGTCTGAAGCAAACACAGAGGGGGAGGGAGGAAGGGCAGCCACTTGCGACAGCCTTCCCAGCACCTCCTGGAACGTCCTTGTCAGCGCTTGGGACCCCACCAAGCTCCCTGAGAGGGCCTCTCCCTGAGAGTCGCAGTGCCATGGGAGAGGGCTGTTCAGTCTGACAGTGGCCCCCTCACCGGGAGGGCACGTCGCCCTGCCCAGGGATGACAGCAGGGCAGTAACTCGGTATAGGCAAGGCCTCCCGCCAGAAGCCCACCGCCCCTGGAGCTCACCCATTGTGCTCCTTACTGGTTCCAGACCAGCTTTCCCAGCCTCGCCTCACTCCCAGGAGCCCAGAAGGCTCGAATCACAGGAGCGGAAGGAACCTCCGAAGAGATCCTGGCACATGGGAGCCCTGGAGCAAAGCCTCCTTGCTCTGTGCACGAAGGGACATCGACCCTGGGCGCTGAGCTGGGCCCCGGGCCTTGGTGGCAGCGCCCGACAGCATGAGCCTTGATGCGATCGTGTGCACCGGCGTATCGGTGAGGCGTGTCCGTGCCCATGCACACTCGGAGCCCTGCGTATGTGTGCTGGGCGCAGGGCTGCACTGACCCCCTGCTCCACACCCATCTCCACAAGCTTCGGTGGGTCTGGGGTAGCTCCAGCAGCAGGCAGCTCTGGTGACCACAAAGATCTGCACGGAAAGTCGAGAGAACCCCGCTGAAGGAAGGGAAAAGGCAACCCCTCTTCTCTGTTCTGGAAAAGGCCTTTCTGCTCCCCGGCTGCATGACGAGGCAGCCGCAGTCTATCTCATGAGCCGGCCAAGGGCAGAGTGAACGAGGGCTCTGGCCGTGCAGCTCCAAGCCCTGAATTCGAATCCTGCCTCTGCCACGGCCGGCAGCAAGAGCTTCGGGAAGTTTCTGAACCTCTCTAAGCTTCGGTTTCCTATCGCTCAAGTGGAAATAATGACATGCTTTGGGTGGGGAGTTGAGAAGATGTCATGAGCTTCTGAATGCAAAGTGCTTGGCCCAGAGTTGGAACTCAGTGACGAGTAGACCTCACCACCTCATCATCACTGTATGGACACCTGCCTAAAGCCTCAGATGTCCAAGGCCTTTGTACTTTCTTCCCTATCTTGCTACCTTGTAAAAACCCAGGAGAGTGTCTGAAATCCAAAATCACACTCCCCCAGGTGAATAGAAATAAGCCCACTCAGTCTTCCTTCAGCAAACACAAGAAACGGGCTGGAGCCAGACTCTGTGCTGTGTGTGAGGAGCCGGCAATGGACGGGGCTGCCCCCTCCCTGCCTATCAGATTTTCCTGTATAGAATCTCACTTAATCCTTTAACCAAACCAAACCAAGCAAAAAATAAATAAATAAAAAACAAAACAAAACAAAAACCCAACTCAGTTAATCTGTGAGTTAGGATCCACCAGTTTCTTCCGTGGAAAGGCCCAGAGAGGAGCAGGGACTTTCTCAAGGTCACATGGCGAGTACACCCAACCCGCTCCCAGCCCACCACGCTCTCTCTGCCTCCTGGTGTCCGAGCCTGCCGCACGCTGGCACATGCCAGCACCAGTCCTGGGGGAGTGTAACGGCAGACCGTATGGACTGGCAGGCAGGAAATGGCCACGGGAGGTCACGTGGGGCAGGGAGAGCCACTCCTGGGCCTGGTGAAATCTGCCACGCAACAGGCCATAAACGTGTGATACTGAATTCCTGGGCTGGTCCCTGTTAGCTCAGAGGGACCCAAAAGTTGCCTTTGTTCTATAGAAGGTCAATGGTTCTGTACAGAAAGCGAGCCCAAGAAGGGCTGGCTGGAAGGTACCTGGCAGTAGCTGGATACTCAGAGGAGTTCAGGTTGGGGGCACCAGCTTTACCGAGCAAGTCACCTCTTCTTCTGGGCCTGTCTTCTCCTCCAGAATCAGGGTGTGTGCCTGTATGTGTGTGTGTTTAGGGGAGATGCTTTGGAGGTGACAGACTCTAATGTCCGGGCCAAAGCTGACACTATGGGGAATGACAGGTCACTTTTGACATGAGGCCAACCCACTGGGTGAGGAAGAGATGCTGCTATCCACATAGCCCGCTGCCCTTTCCACTGCATGGTCAAATACGCCCTCATACCTGCCCCGCCCTCCACTCCCCTACCGCGGTGACAGAGCAGAGAGAGCTGTGGGGTCTCTGCTTTCCCTACCCCCACTCTTTCCCCCCAAGAGAGGCCGTCCAGGCTGAGCAGGGGAGGGGCATGCGTCCAAGCCTGCACAATCATCACCTTGTCTTGGGGAGACAAAGGCCAGGCTCCAGGCCCTGGCGGCCAACTGCATGGATGGAATGACAGATCACAGAGTTGCTGAATTTAGAATATTTTTAAAATGATAGTACCATGATAGCTTAGATTCTTAAACTCTTGGAAAGTCAGTATGACAGTGTGTGAGAATCAGAGATGCAGAGAATCTTCATTTTCAAGGACAAGAATAACAGCACATTGAAACACACACAAACATGGATGAGTTTGGAATGACACCGTTCACAGACAGACTGCAGAGCCTCAGACTCTTAAAGTCATACAATTCAGAACAACCACCCTGCGTGGAAGCCTAACTCCACAGAAGAGTAAAACTCTGCGATCACGCGATCCAAGATACTGTGTTATTGAACATCACACAGGGTTGGAAGGTCCGGGACCCCTGGAATGTTCGTTTCCGAGTTTCCTGGAATCCTGTCATCTCACATCCCCAGGACCTCAGAAGGACGATGATGGCCGTCTCACCTGCAGAAGCCCTTCCCTGGCCCCTGCTGGAGCTCCACACCGCTTCACACCTGGGCAAAGGTGCTTTTGCTCAGCTACACTCCAGAATCACCCAGAGAGCTGAAAAAACACCATGGTAAGGCCTACCCCAGATTTGCTGAGTCAGAATGTCTAGCACCAAATGTTAAAAAGCATTCTCGGGGTGCCTGGGTGGCTCAGACGGTTAAGGATCCGACTCTGGATTTCAGCTAGGGTCATGATCTCATATGAGATTCACGGGGCCGAACCCCTCGTCAGGCTCGATGCTGTCCGTACACTGCTTGGGGTTCTCTCTCCCTCTCTCTCTCTCCCCACTCCCCAACTTGAGCACATGCACTCTCTCTCTAGCTCGCTCAAAATAAATAAATAAACAAACAAAAATTCTCAAGGTGATTCTAATGTGAAGCTCAAGTGGAGATCCACTGATCTGGCCAACCTCTCTTCCACACTACAGACGAGCAAACAGAATACGAGTAACTGGACCAAGGACACTCACCTTGTGTTAGACTTGATCCCTACACCAAGGTCAAGTCCCTGGCCTTCACTTGCTTCCTCCACGTGGACCCCTTTGTCTCCAGGGCCCCTGTTGCCAACTTGCTGTGTCTACCTCACAGCCCCTCTGCTCCAGGGGTGCTCCCAGTTGTCCTGGGAACTTGGGGTCTCCCAAGTGGGCCAGGGTGCAGTGAGACACCTGGAGGCTACTAGGCTCACAAAACCAGCCCTCCCTTCCGCCTACCCTCAAAGCCCTCCACACTGGTTCAAAGCAGGGCTGCAGGGACATGTCGAAGGTCACCAAGGTCAATCCCCAGCCTCCAGAAAGGCCTGTAATAAAGAAATGCCACAGGCACAGGGAATCAGAAGGCTGGAGTCTTCTAAGTCACTAGCCTGCCGTGTGGCCTTAGACAAGTCACCTGGCCTATGTCAAAATGGTCTAAGGCAGAAGCTGGACTTCTGGAAATCCCTTTCAGCTCTGCTTCTTGACCTCACACAGAGCTTGAGGCTTCACATTCATGGCTTCACATAGAAGGGTGCGAGAGCCTTCAGCATCCTGTGCTGGCTCGTTCCCAATTAGTAAGTTCTCTCTTCTGTCCAACCTGAAACCATTCTGGCCACCGTCTCAGCCCTTTGCCCTTCTGCAGTAAGAGAGAGACCATCTGGGCACAAGTGCCCTTCACCTGCTCACAGGAAATCCCCAGTCCTCGCACCCCCGCTGAGATGCACCCCCTCCCCTCCCCTGCTGCTGGTGCGGCCGGCCTTGTGGACTCAGATGGGGGCTGTGCTCCCAAGCACACAGGGATGGCCCCCTCGGGGGGCTGCTGGAGCCTCTGCTCATTCCCAGTTGTAATCTGATGGGCTCATGTCAGGAGTCCTGCTCGGCCCAAGCGCTTCCTACAATGAGATGGGGATTTCCACCCAAGAACCCCTATCAGGCTATGGGAAGCAGGCCCAAGAGGCAGCCTCACAAATGGGGAAGTGGGAGCCCAGATATTCCTTAGACCAAACTGTAATGTGCCTAAAAGTCACCTAAAAGCTTACGAGAAAAAAATGCCAATTTCTCATTCAGCAGGTCTGGGGAAGGGCCTAGGTTTCTGCATTTCTGGCAAGCTCCTGGCCGTGCTGCTGCTGGTCCGCGGACCACACTTTGAGAAGCAACCTTATAGATGTTCAAAAATAAACATCTTCTTAATCCTAAGACCCCCTTGCTTCTGTTCAGCTCAGCCAGCCATTCCTGGTGGCTCATGAGATCCACACAGCAGCTCTGCGAGGCTGACGGGATGCCTATCACTGGGTCCACTGTGCAGAAGGGGAAACTGAGGTGCAGCAAGAGCAAGGGGCTTGTTGAAGGCCTTCTACGCTCTCTCCTCTAAACTCCTCCTCCCGTGGTTGGTTAGAACCACACACCTTAGCAATGAGTGGCCTGACCCAGAGACTCCCTATACAGACCTGCCATGCAACTGTAGAAACATGGAGGGGGAGAAGCCAGCTCCTCTGCCCTGAGACTGCTCGGGGGTCCCCAGGGGCCCTCACTCAACTGTGCTGACTACTGATCTAGTTCCTGGTGGGCTCAGATGGTGGAAAAGAAGCTTAGGAATCAGCAAGACTACAGAGCCACGCTCCTTGGGCTCAAGTCCCCGCTATGCCCTTGGCTCCTGTTGTGACCCTGAGGGAGTTTCCTGAGATCTCTAAGGACAATGACAATGTGCAAGGATGCAGCTCGGTCCCTGGCACATGGAAGGTACTCAGCCCCCGTTAGCTCCCTGCCTGCCTTGCCTTCCCCACATTCAAGGGGAGTCTTGCCCATTTCTTCCTTCCTCACAAATTTATGGCTGCACAGCCTCTGAAACAAGACTATCTGGGACAGCATCTGTGCTGTGTGACCCCGAGCAACTCACTTAACCCCTCTGCACAATGGGGAAAATAGGCTCCCCAGCCCAGAGGGCCGTGGCAGGAAGCAGATGAGTCAACATGTGTAAAATGCTTAGAGCGGCACCTGGACATAGTGGAAGCTTCCCGCACACGCAGCTACTGGCTTTAATATCCCTCCATGTGACGGCCCAGCTCTGCAGCAGGTGCTACAGTCAGCGGGGGGTGGGGGTGGGGGGGGTGGTACAGTGTGTACTCACTGTGTACCAGGACTCCCTGGACCCACCCACCCCTGCCTCGAGATCATAATCAGAATACAAAATACTAAGCAGGTTTTGTGAGGATCTTTGGGGAACACAGAGGAGGGAGTGACTGACAAATGGGGAGAGCTCAAAAGGCCTGTGGGAGGATGGGCCCCCTGGCCCAGTTTGAGCTTCGTGCTCCCCAGCAAGGGACTTGGCCTTGCCCGAAGTCCTTGGCCCGAAGAACTCAGGCTTCTGTCAGCTTTGACTCCCTGTCATCACGCTCACCGCCTTGGAAACCCCCTCCTCACCATGACCCCCAACTTGTGGGATGAGAGACACCTGCTCCCAAACAAAGCCTCCCTCCATAGCGAAAGCCAGGAAGTGCCAGGAGGCAAGGCCACGAGGAAAGCCCGGGGCAAGAGGGGGGCTCGATTTCTCCACAGCCTGATCTCTGCCTGGGTCATAGCACAGCAGGTGCATCGTGTGTCCAGGTGCACGGACCCGTTCTTATGGGCAGAGAGGGGCAGCGGGAAAGCCTGGGCCCCAACCGGGCCGACTTGGCCTGATCCTCACCAACTGTGACACAAGTTACTTAGCCTCTCTGTGCTGCTTTGTTACAAAACACAAGGAGAAAGAAAGGAAGTGAGGGAGAGATGAAGGGAGAGAAGAAGTGGGCAGACGGACTACAGAAACCACCCAGGCTGGGGTGAGAATCACATCGGCCAGTGATGGAGGCGCTCGGTAAGCCAGCAAGAGGGAGGTCTCATTTCTCCTGGCCCTGCACCCCATGCCATGGGCATTCCTTCCCTGCGCCCGCTGCCCCATTTCTCTGCAGCCCAAACCTGAGCACAGGGTGGGGGGGCCTGTGGGGAGAGAGCCCAGCTCATACAGGCAGGCCAGCTCAGTGATGCCAAGTCCCCCAAACCAAAACCACGGGGTGCAGGAGAGTCCAACACAGGCTCTGTCCCTGGGCACCACCCCAGATGTGGTAGGAAGGGACGCTGCTGCCGTCCCAAACCTATCTCCAAGACGGGGCACAGAAGAGGGCAGGGGCCAGGGCAGCCCCGGGCCGACACGCACCCAGAAGCCCACCTACCTCACTCACCTCTAATCACTCCGGCAAACATTCTGTGAATGGATGCTCACCAGGTGAGGGGCAAACGGCACACCTTTACCGTTTTCAAAGCACGTTTGCCTGGATCTCCTAGAGGTCCTGACGCGGGCTTCCTGGCTGACCCCACTTCCGAGGCTGGAGCGGCGTGTGGGCTCGACAGCAGGACAGATGCGAGCAGCCGCCGAGGAGCAGGCCTGGGACAGAAGCTCAGGTCTTCCGACCCCAATGCCCGTGCGCGTCCCCTCTGCCAGCCAGACAGACACAGACCCTGCCTGCAGTCGGGCCCCGGGAAAGTAGGAGAGAGGGTTGTGTGAGGACTGGCCTGGGGCTAGGCAGGGCTCAGCAAGGCAGGGGGCATGGAGGGGGCTTGGGGGGTGGGAAGACAAAGGATGCTCCACAGGAGATGCTATGTTTGGGCCGGGCCGGGAGAAGACGACGGAGAAAACGAGAGTGAATTAGCAGCTGAGGGCACGGCCCAGGCAGAGTCCCGGGGCCTGGGAAGGCTCGGCAGGGCTCAAGAGGCAAACAGACGGGGCCCGCCTCCCGGGACCGCACTGGGGCCACCTTCCAGGACTGGGGCAGAGCAGAGGCCACATGATGAGGGGCGTTATCCGTCCACTGAAGGCCTGCACTGGGGAGCTCAGAGAGGAGAGCCCAAGGGTCTAGCACAGCTGGGGAGGCGCCTGAGGGAGGAGGGTTGAAGCTGGGCTCTGAAAGAGGGGTAAAACGGAAGAGATTTGGGAAGGCTGTGCCGCAGGGCCAGGGAGGGGGGAATGGCATGAGCGAAGGCAGAGGCTGAGAGTCCCAGGTGCGCGTGAAGACGTGCAGGTGTGGCTGTGCACCTGTGCGTGTGGTTAAGCGGTCTGGCAGGGGTGGGGCAGGGAAGAGGAAAGAGGAAGGTTCGGTGCCTGTTTCGTCGCAGGCTGCTTCTCATTGACCTCACACCAACCCTGTGAAGCCAGGCTCTTTACAACTGAGGTCAGAGAAGGCTCAGGAGGCTCAGCAACGTTCCCGGTTAATACTAACAAGAGCTGTCATTTATGAACGCTGGGTGACGCCGAGCTCTGTATCAGTTGCTTTGCCTACACATTTCCCACAAACACCCTACCAGGTAAGTGAGCCCATTTTACAGATGCCTGGGTGGAGGCGTGCAGTGTGCACAAGGACACGTGGCTGGGAAAGGGCAGGAGTGTGGTCTGGGCACGGCTCTGTGAAATTCTACTGCCCTGCACTCTTCCGTCCTCAAGGAGTTTGAGGGGGTCAAGGGATGACCTTGTCAGAACCTTCATGGGGCCCGGAGAACCAGCCTGAGCTACACCAAGAGGAAAACGACTGGATGGGAGGTGCAGGCCAAGGCCATGGGCAGGTGAAAATTAATGAGTGAGGAAATGGGGTCCTTCGGGTGTTCAGAGGAGAGCGGTCCCTTTGGGCTTGGAGGACGGGGAAAAGCAGAGAAGGCTGCCTAGAGAAAGTGACACCGAAGAGCTATTTAGTCCAAGGATGCAACTGCTTGGCTCCAGCCCTCCATCCGCCCTGCAGATGGTTCAAGGACCATGGCTGGATCCTGGCTCCCAGTTCTGCCAACATGCCTGTCCCTCAGGGCCCGGGGGCAGAGGATTGAGAAGGTAAGGCCAACCGACACGGCAAGATTGCTGGGGGCTCCGAGTCACCATCTGTGGTCCACTTAAAAGGAGAACTGACAGCTGAGGATGTGAAACTGGCCCCTCGGACTCTTTCCTGCCAGGCCTGGGACAGCAGGAAGGATGTACAAGTGGTTGCCCAGGGAGCCCCCACGCCCTGCACCCCACCCCTGCATCCCTCCCCGCCCCCTGCAGCTGCTCCCGCTTGTCTGTGCCAGGGCCAGCACTCGGCCGCCTGGGCCAGTGGAAATGACAGCTCCCAGGAGGCCTTGGGCACCTTCCGGCCAGCCCCAGCCACCTCCTCCTGGAGCTCCTACTTGGGCAAAATAGAGCTTCCAGGACCCAGTCCCTGCCTTCCTGCCCCTCAAGCAAACCTGGGTGACCCAAAGACATAAGAGCCTGCCCCTGCCCCCATCCCAAGGCTCCTGAGAAAGCATGTGTGTGACGATCACATGGCCCCTTTAGGGCCCATCCCGGCGGCAGCCCCCTCCGTGGGACCAGGGTGGGATGGGGGGACAGGGTCCCCTCTGATAAGCCCACACCCCTGAAGCACTTTCTCAGATCTGAAACAGCAGAGAAATAACAGCAATGACGGTCATTAACACGACCGCAACCGCTAACACTTCACAGTGTGTATGAGGTGCCAGGCTCTCTGTTCAGCATTTCAGATAAAGTAACTCACTTAGCCTCACAACATCCCACAATCCTCATCTCACAGAGGAGGGAACGGAGGCCCGGAGACATTCCGTTAACTTTCCCATGGCCACATGGCTGGCACAAGACGGTGCTGGGGGTTGAACACGGGAGGGCTGGCGTCAGGGGCTGTGCGCAGAACCACCACGCCACAAGGAAGGGGTCTCAGAAGGGCTACTTCCACGGGGTCTGGGGTCCTTCTCCAACGTCAGCACCTATGCCAGTTGGGAGGCCCAACACCAACCCCCATCCACACCCATCCCGGCTAACATTCCCCAAACGCCTGAGACATTCCAGGTCCCGTGCCAAGCGCTGGAACATCGCAGCCCAAGCCCCCGGCCGGCCAGCCAGCTCCAGGGCTTGGAGGAAGACACTGCGATACCTGTTAGGCGCGCACGCAGCCGCCGGCCAGCCCTTCCTCGCTGGAGTCACAGAATGACACTGTCTGCCATGCCTTCCTCCTTACTTTCCTTCCTTCCTCGCTCTTTTGATCTTTCATAACATAGAGTCCTGACCCCGCGCTGTGAGAAAACCTCAGTTTCCCCACCGGCACACCAATGGCTCTGAATTCCTCAATGGCCCCAAGCCCAAGGCTCTGCAGGGAAAATTCTGCATACCCTCAGTCCCTCTGGCCCCAGAGCAAACCCAGGCCTGCAGCGAGGTCAGGGCTGGAATGGGGGGCCGGAAACCCCACGTGGAGATCAGACGTAGGCTGGCAGCCACAGCCCTCCCTGCCTCCTTCAGAACTGCACGGGGACCAGTCAGCTCCGGCCTGGGGAGCAGTCCAAGGTCTTGGGTCCAGGGGCTGTAGAGGTCGGAGTGGGGGACAAGGGGGCCTGGGCCAGCCTTTGCCTTTCCCTTGCCTGTCATCCCTTGCCCAAGCAAGACCCTGAAACTATTCAAGTCTCGCCTCTAAGGTTTCAGCTGTCCTCGGATCGATTCTCTGCCTGCTCTATTTTTCTTCTTCTTTTGCAATCTCCAAGTAACCCGAGCCGCCAGATGGGTGGGGGCGATGATTGTTTTCTGTCTGACATCTGGATTTCATTAGCAGCCCTGGGCATGCTGACTCAGGAAAGACAGCTCCCCGGGGCTCAGGCCCGCCCCAGACCTGGTCCTTCACCGGACGCGGGAGGCACAGGAGACGGCCTCCCCNACAGAGCCTGAGAGCCTGGAGAATTTCTGCTCGTAGCTCAGCACCTGATGGGAGCCCTGAGCGCCATGAGGGGGTGGACAGAGGGCTTAGAGACAGGATGCTGGTCCTGGCTGTACTGCCCCCATCCACACCGCAGCCTCCATGCATCCAGAGATGCTGAGCGGGCCACCAAGGCAGGGAGCCCTGCCCCAACCCCAATTCGCAGATACGTTTTGGAGATGAGGAATGGCGGCCCAGGGTGGTTGCCGTGACCCAGAGATGGCACTTTCTGACGGCGTCTGGAAGTGGTTCCCCCACTGCCAACCTTTGCTCGCCTTTCCTTGCCTAATGTGTGGCCTTATCGGCCGTCTGCGTTACTGGCCCGGTTTTATTTGCAGTCTAGCCTCCTCCAGCCCGGCCTCCGGCCTGCCCCCAGCGAGCTTTCAAAATGCCAATCCAAGCATGTCACCTAAACCGTTGGATGGCTTCTCCCTGCCCTCCAGATAAAGTCCAAGTTTATGCAGCTTGGCACGCAGGCCCTTCACCACCTGCTGTGGCCACACCTCCCGCTCCTCCCCTCAGGCACCCGGAGCGCCAGCCATAGCCAAGGGCTCGCGGTTCCCGGAAAGCATGCCCTCTTTATTTACACGCTTGCTTGGAAGCCTTCTCCGCCCCAGTTCCAGATGCCTCCTCCCTGGGGCTTCACACGAAGCCCCAGGCCGAGCTGGTCCTTCACTGCAAACCTCAGCCGTGGCCCTGATCACCCTGAACAGCCAGTAGTGGTTCTGTCTCTCCCACTGGGGGCAGGGAGAGCGCCTTATCAAGCACTGGCCTGGCATACAGCAGGAGCTCAGAAAGGGTCAGGCGATGGAAGCGTGTCCTGGGCCCCGCTCTTGTCCTGGACCGGTGATGTGTCCTGCGCAGAGGTGGCAGCAAGCGGAGCCCCCACCACAAACATACATCCCCACGCTGCGTGCGGCTGGCTCCGAGCAAAATGCTGCCACTCACAGCCTGTCCCACTGGTGTCTGCAGGTGGGTCCGGCAGGCAGCAGCCGGCTGCTGGGAGTTCCGCTGGCACCAGAGCCGCAGCCCTAGCCCCTCCGGCCTTCCTGACCCCACTGCGGGCCACAGACACCCTGGGGCGGGGCCAAGTGGTCCGATACTGCAGCCACAACCACTTGGCCAGACCAGGGCTCTCATGGCCTCTGCCCACCTCATCCCTATGCCTCCTTATGTCCAGCAACCCATCTTTTTCAAGAACCCGGACTTTCTGAGAATGTGGAGATCAAAGTCCAGGCGCTAAGGCCGAAAGATCATAGAACCTAATTTAAAACGCGTGGGCTCTGGCACGAAGAAGGCCGGAGTTTACCAGCTGTTTACCAGCCATGTGACCTTCAGCAAGTCATTGGACTTCTCCGGGCCTCAGCGTTATCATCCGGCAGTTGACCTGATGGAGTTTCTGAGAGAATGAAGTGAGGTAATACATACTGGACACCTAGCCCCGTGGTAAACGCAGTGCTCGGACTATTATCATTGTTGTTAATGTTGTCGTTGCCCTTGAACTGGAGGCCTGGGGCAGCGTGGAGACAGCAGCAGGCGCAGCTTTTTCAAGAACCGAATGGTAGACTTTCTTGGGCCAGTGCTGACACTGTCTGGAGAGGGACTCTGGCCCAGGCACAGCCCCAAAGCACAGAGAAGGGCTGCCCTTCAGCATCACCAGTGATCAGTTTCCAGCACCTTCTTCATCCGCTTCAGGGGGCTCCCAGTCTTCCCGTAGCACCTAGTCCCCCTCACACTGCCCCCTGGGGCATATGAGAAGCCCCATCAGTCCGATGGTTGAACCCGAACCTCTCTCAACCCTTAAGATTGGAAAGGAATCAAAGACCAGAGTACCAGGTTCCTGCATGCTCAGTAGTGTGTCCTGGGCCCAGCTCTTGTCCTGGGCACAGAGGGGGCACTCGGCCACAAACACACACACCCACGCAGGCTCACGTGCAGCAGGCTCAGAGCAAAATGCTGCCATTCAGGTCTTCCCAGTGTGCGACACTGGTGTGCAGAAGCCAATGCGGGCTGCACAGATAACGCTGCGGGTGAGCCCAGCAGACAGCGACCATGCCTCTCGTACAACCAGCTGGCATTTTTGCTGCCATAGAGCTGCAGCCCCAACCCACCCCAGCCTTCTTGACTGCACTGGGTGGCCTCAGAGTAGCTCCTGGTTCCCACTTCACTGTTGGCAGTGAATGCTTTAACCACACTCTCACTGCTCCCTCCCTCAGAGACTTGAGTTCCACAGGCGGCCTCAGGGCCTAGGCAGGGCTGCCTAGAATTCTCCACATTCTATGCCAGTCAGACCGTTTAAGATCCTAACAGCACGTAGGCCACTTAAAAACCAATCCACAAAAGGAGAGGAGAGAAAGGAGCATAAGAAATAGTTGAAGAAATAATGGCTGAAAACTTCCCAAGTCCAGCGAAAAACTTGAAGCAACACATCCAAGCCGCTCAACGGGCTCCAGGTGAACACGAAGGGATCTCCAAATAGACACATCATAGGAAAACTGCTGAAAGCTGAAGCAAGGAGATGTTGACAGCAGCAAGAGGAAAGTGACATGTCATTTACAATGGAATCCTAACGATGTTAACAACTGACTTCTCATCAGATATGATGGCAGCCAGAGGGCAGTGGGGTACCATTCAGTGTGGTCAAAGATTAAACACACACATACACACAACTGTCAGCCAAGAATTCTATACCCTGCAAAGATACCTTTAAAAAAATGAAAAGAAGATAATGGCACTCCCAGATAAACAAAAACACAGGATTCATTGCTGACACACCAGCCTTTCAAGAAACACTAAAGGAAGTTCTTCAGGTGGAAAGCCAGTGACCCCAGACATAATGCAAATACACATTAAAAAACCAGGAGTTCTCACAAGATGGTTATGTAATTATAAAAGATGGAATGTACACATATTTCTTGTCCTTCCTTCTCTGATGTAAAAAGCAAATGTAGGGGCCCATAGGTGGCTCAGTCAGTTATGCATCTGACTTCACGCAGTTCGTGAGTTTGAGCCCCGCACTGGGCTCTGTGCTGACAGCTCGGAGCCTGGAGTCTGCTTCAGATTCTGTGTCTACCTTTCTCTCTCTCTGCCCCTCTGCCACTCACGCTCTGTCTCTGTCTCTCAAAAATAAACATTAAAGGGATGCGTGGGTGGCCCAGTCGGTTAAGCGTCTGACTTTAGCTCAGGTCATGATCTCACGGTTGGTGGGTTCGAGCCCCGCGTCGGGCTCTGTGCTGACAGATCAGAGCCTGGAGCCTGTTTCAGATTTTGTGCCTCCCTTTCTATCTGACCCTTCCCTGTTCAACACTGTCTCTCTCAGAAATATTAAAAAAAAAATTTTAAAAAATACAACTAAGAGGCAAACGTAGAAAGCAATATGTATGTAATGTATTATTTGTCCTATAACGTATAGAAATGTAAGACATTTGCCACTAATAGCGCAGAGGAGGCAAGTAGAAGCAAATCTGTCCTGAACTAAGGAAATGACTCCAGGTGATAACCTGAGTCCACAGGGATGAATGAAGAGAGTGAGACACTGGAAATAAAAAGCTACCATAACAAAAACTGTGAACATATATGGGGCACCTGGGTGACTCAGTCGGTTAAGCGTCCGACTTCAGCTCAGGTCACGATCTCGCAGTTCGTGGGTTCGAGCCCCACGTCGGTCTCTGTGCTGACAGCTAGCTCAGAGCCTGGAGCCTGTTTTGGATTCTGTATCTCCCTCTCTCTCTCTGACCCTCCCCTGCTCATGCTTCTCTCTCTCTCTCTCTCAGAAATAAATAAAACATTAAAAAAAAACTGTGAACATATAATTGCTCTCTTTTCTTCTTCCAGGTTCTTTAAGACACATAAAATTACATAAAGGGGGAATTATAACAATTATCGTTGAATTACAACATACATAGATGTAACACGTAGAACAACAAATGCCACAAACATCTGAAAAAGAGAATAGAGTTATAAAGGAGTGATAGTTATATAGTTTATTGGAATTCAGTTGGTATAAATCTGAAGCAGATTTTATAGGTTAAGATATGTAAAATAAGCCTGAGAGCAGCTAAGAAGGAAATAGCTTTTTTAAAAAAAAAAGTGAAAAAGGGGTGCCTACGTGGTCCAGTCAGTTAAGCCTCTGACTTCAGCTCAGGTCATGATCTCACAATTCATGGGTTCGAGGCCCACGTCGGGCTCTGTGCTGACAGCTCAGGGCCTGGAGCCTGCTTTGGATTCTGTCTGTCTGTCTGTCTCTCCCTCTGCCCCTTCCCCACTTGCGCTGTCTCCATCTCTCTCTCAAAAAGTGAATAAACATTAAAAAAAATTTTAAAACAAAAAATACAGTAATAAACAGGGACACTTTATCACAATAAAAGGACCAATTCATCAGAAATTGATAAACGTATGTGTAGCTAACAAGGGAGCACCAGAATACATGCAATAATAACTGGGAGAATTGAAGAAAAACAGTCAGTTCAACAATAATAGAGATTTCAATACTCCTATACTTACAATAACGGATACAAGAATGAGGCAGATCACGAGCAAGGGGACAGAAGACATGAAGAACTCCGTACACCGCTAGACCTAACAGACACCTAGAGAACCCACCAACAAACAACGTCAGGATTCACTGTCTTCTCCAGTGCCCACGAACTGTTCTCCAGGACAGCCCGAAGGCTGTGAAACAAACTACAACAAATTCAGAAGCACTGAAATAATACGGAGTATCATTTAACCACAGTGGAATAAAATGAGAAATTATTTTTAAAAGATATTTGAGAAACTCACAAATAACGTGGGTATTCAACAACACACTTCTAAATGAGCAGTGGGTCACGGAAGAAATCACAAGGGAAATCAGAAAATACTTTGCAATGAATGAAAATGAAAATACAACATATAAGATTATGAGATGCAGCTCAGAGGAAGCTCCATACCTGTGCATATCAACACTAAAAACAGAAGAGGGGCGCCTGGGTGGCTCAGTCAGTTAAGCTGCTGACTCTTGATTTCAGCTTAGGTCATGATCTCATGATTCGTGAGACTGAGTCCTACATCAGGCTCTGCGCTGACAGCTCCCTCTCTCTCTGCCCCTCCCCCACTCACATGTGTGCATGCACACACCTGCTTTCTCTCAAAATAAACAAATAAACATTTTTTACAACTGGAAGAGAAAGACTATACTTTCAGGGAACATTTCTATGATTCATTACAAATAGAAGAAAGAGGGGCGCCTGGGTGGCTCAGTTGGTCCAACTCTTGGTTTAAACTCAGGTCACAAACCCTGGGGCATGGGATCAAGTGATCCCTGCATTGGGCTCTGTGCTGAGTGTGGAGCCTGCTAGAGATTCTCTCTCTCTCTCTCTCCCTCTGCCCCTCTCCCCTACTCATGCTCTTTCTAAACTAAACTAAACTAAAAGTTTAAAATAAAATAAATACAAATAGAAGAAAGAGGGAAAATCAGTAACGTAACCTTCCATCTTACAAAAATGGACAAAGAGCAGACTAAACCTAAAACAAGCTGAAGGAAGGAAATAATACAAATTCGAATGAAGAATTGAAAGCAAAGACTCAAAGAGGTATTTGCACACCCGTGTTCAGAGCAGCATTATTCACAATAGGTGAAAGATGGAAGCAGTCCAGGATGGAAAAATAGATAAACAAAATGTGGTCTACACACACACACACACACACACACACAAATACTATTCGTCCTTAAAAAGAAAGGAATTTTGAAACTTGCTACAACATGAATGAACCTTGAGGACATTATGCTAAGTGAAATAAGCCAATCGCAAAAGGACAAATGGTGTGCGATTCTGCTTATGTGAGTACCTAGAATGGTCAAAATCATAGAAACAGAAGGTAGAACAGTAGTTGCCAGAGGGGAGGGGAGGGAAAAAAGTGGGAAAGATTACTGCCTAATGGGTACAGAGTTTGATAAAATAAAGAGAGTTCCATGGATGGATGGCTGCAATGGTTACCCAACAGTGTGGGGGTTCAGGTGCCAACCCCCAAAGCAGTCAAAAATATGTGTATAACTCTTGACTTGCCCCAAACTTAACTACTAATAGCCTTACCAATAACATAAATAGTCAACCTATATTTTGTATGTTACCTGCATTCTCTACTGTATATAATAAAGTTTGCTAGAGAAAAGAAAATGTCATTAAGAAAATCATAAGGAATTAAAAATACGCTTGTTGTACTGCATTGTTTTTACTAAAAAAAAAAAAAAAAATCGGTGTATAAGTGAACCCACACAATCCAAACCAACATTGTCCAAGGGCCAAGTGTACTTAATGCCATTGAATTGTACATAAAAATTGTTAAGATGGTAAATTTTATGTTGTATTTATTTGACCACAAGTTTTAAAAAGATTACAGTGGAAGACAATGTAATAAAGAACAGAAAAAACAGTACAGGCAATCAACGCAATCAACTATACCAAAAGTTGGTCCTTTGAAAGGTTCAACAAAACTGACAAACATGTAGCTAGACTGACCAAGAAAAAAAAAAGAGAGAGAGAGATAAGGCTCAAATTACATGAATCAGAATTAAAGAGAGGGACATTATAACAGACTTTAGAGAAATGAACAGAATTATAGGAGGATATTATGAACAAGCGTATGCCAGTAAATTCAATAACTTAGGTGAAACAGACAAATTCTATAAATATACAAACGACACAAACTGACTCAAGAAGAAACAGAAAATCCAAATAGACCTATAACACAAAAAGAGACTCAATTCATAATTTAAAAGATCTACCCACAAAAAAAGCCCGAGCTCAGATGGCTTTACAGGTGAATTCTACCAGACATGAAAGAAGAATTAATATTAATTCTTCCCAAGATAGTGCAGAAAATAGAACAAGATGGTACACTCCCTAAATCACGGAACTGATAAATGCTATTATGTGGATGCACCTTGAGAGCAATATGCTAAATGAAAGAGTCCAGTGACCAACGACCACACATTATATGATTCTCTCTGAATGAAATGTCCAGAATAAGCAAGCCTATATAGAGAGAAAGTAGGTTATTAGCTGCTAAGGGCTGGGGAACCAGGAGATGGTGACAGCTGAAAAGTGTGAGGCTTCTATTTTATGATAAAAATGTTCTCCAGGGGCACCTGGGCGGCTCAGTCGGTTTACATCCAACTCTGGATTCGGCTCAGGTCATGATCTCACCGTTAGTGAGTTCAAGCCCCACATGGGCTCTGTGCTGACAGCATGAAGACTGTTTGAGTTTCTCTCTCTTTCTCTTCCCCTCCCCCACTTGAACTCGCTCTGTCTCTCTCAAAATAAATAAATAAGCTTAAAAAAATGTTCTATAACTGGGGTGCCTGGCTGGCTCATTTGGTAGAACAAATGACTCTTGATCTTGGGGTCCTGAGTTTGAGCCCTACATTAGGGGTACAGATTACTTTTAAAAAATACCACCTTTTAAAAAAAATCTATAATTGATTATGAAGGTACTAAAAATCAGTGACTTATATACTTTCAGTGGGTCAATTATACGGTATGTGAATTCTATCTCACTAAAGGTGTTACACAAAAAGGAATTTTCATTCCGCTTTTAAATATTATATATGCTGAAGTCATAGTACTCCGTGTGACAAAAGCCTTGTCCACCATTCTGCCATTCTAGAAGACCTGTATGGAGCACCTGTGTGTGACATCTTGGGCCAGCATGGGGGTACAGAGATGAATCTAGCCCAGCACCTGCCCCTGTGCTTGTGGTCAGGTGAGGGATGCGGCACATCTCATTATATTCCAGCCTGCCAAAATACCTAGTACCTTGCCAAGTACTTTACCTGGGACCTCTCCACTGTGACCCAAGGGAGGAAAAAAAAAAATAATGCTAACCAACATTTATTGAGTGCTTACTGTATGCCAGACGTTGTGCTAAGCACTTTCCATGCATTACCTCCTTGAATCTGCACAACAATCCTATGAGTTAGTTAGTGTTCTCATTAGCTTCATTTTCTAGGTGATAAAACTCTCATGAAAAGTGAAGGGAGGTCCTTGGGTCCCCAGGAGTCTCTGATAGAATCAGGTCTGAGATGAGGCTGGAAGAGGGCCTCGATCCGCTCAAGAGAGAAACTGAGGCCCCCACAGGGGATGGGCATCCCAACTGGATTGGTACGAATGCCCAAGGAAGGAAAGAGCACCAAAGTCCCAAGACTGCGGTTCTCACATATATTCTGCCCCCTCCTCAGCACTTCACCTCTTTGATACTTTGTTTGTTCAACTATAAGATGGGTACTCCTGTAAAACGGGTGCTCCTACTAACCTGTAAAATGCAGTACGCCCACTTCTGCGGGCAGAGTTCAGAGCCCTGCGCGAGCCAAGTGAACATGCCGTACAATCCCTATAAAGGAATGAGGAGGAAGACCCGGGGTTTTCACTGTGCTGGAAACTGCGAGGCACTGACACAAGGTCAGGGACACTCTGCTCCCTCATTTAGAAGAGCTCTGGCCCCTTCTGGAGAGAGGGGCGGGCATGTGTGTGCGTGCTAGCGCGTGCACACACACACACCCTTTCCCCCTTCCTCCACCTCTGCCTCAACATCCCTTGCCTTTGGATACTGGCCACCCTTATTCCACCAACCTGCCGACCCCACCCAAGCCCTCCTTCTCCTGGAAGCTTTCCCAGGCTGCTGGCTCAGCACTGTCACACCTCCTCGGAGCCCCCAAGGACCCCTGTTGCGGTCTGGACGTCACTGGCCTGCCGGGGTTAAAATTCCAGCTCCTCCACTGCCTGGCTCAATGATCCCATGTGAGTGCTTGATGCACACATAGCATCCCGTAACATGAGGCTAATGAGACGCACTGGGTAGTTGTGAGCACGGGCTGGAGGCAGGAGATGATGAGGTGTGGTGACTGCCTGAGAGTCCTCTCACAGGGGCTCAGCTGGGGAAGTGACAAGGGGCCGCTGCCTGGGTGGGCTATGGCCGTATCCTTGAGGACCAACCAAATCCTTGCTGCCCATTTGCCCCTGGACCCATCCAGAGAACCCCTAGGGAGTAGGGGCCTTGCCCTCTGCTGAGAGCCCCTCATGCCAAGGGCCCCCGGCTTGCTGAGCACACTGAGGCAGATGGGGCCCACTGGAGCGTGGGGCTGGAGAGCAGCCATCAACAGGCCAGCTCCCATACTCAAGGTCCGGGTGGGCCTCTCTTGCCCAGGGGTGGGAGGCGGCGGTGGGGGTGGGGGGTTTGAGATCACCGTTATCCACAAATCACTGGGGATTTTACTAAAATGCAGTTATGGGGGGGGCGGGCACCTGGGTGGCTCAATCAGTTGAGCACCCGACTTCGGCTCAGAGCCTAGAGGCTGCTTCGGATTCTGTGTCTCCCTCCCTCTCCGCCTCTCTCTCTCTCTCTCAAAAATAAGTGGCCATTTAAAAAAAATTTTTTTTAATAAAAGAGAAAGATTCTGCATTTCTAACAAGCTCCCCAGAGACACCGATGCGGCCGTGGCTGGCCACACTTTGCGAGGCAAGGACCTGACGCGGGGCCCGCTGTTCGGGGGCAGAGGGAGAGCGACCAGCCGGCCTGCGCCTCCCACGGGTCTGAAGGCACCCAGCCCCACCCAGCCCCACCCCAGGCTTCCAGCATCTGGAAGGCAAGGCTGAATGGGTTTTCTGAGTTTCCAGGATCCCATTTCCATTACGTATGTAAAATTAAAGTAAAAATACACATTATAAAAACATTAGAAAACAGGAAAAATAATAGGAAAACAAAGTCACTGATCATCTCGTAACGTATGTCAAACAACGTTAACCTCTCTCTCTCCCCAAGATGCCAAAGCCAGGGTCCTCTCAGGAGTGGGATCTGAGCCGCCCCTCACAGCGAAGCGCTGAATGGGAGACGGGGGCCCGCTCCCCACTCTCTCCGTTGCCTGGCAACCTTCCCACCCCGAGAGAGGTGCCCAGGCCGCGGCGCCCGAGGCCTTCACCCAGACCTACCCTGGGGGGCACAAAGGCGGGGGCAAGGCCCCCTCTGCTCCCCGCTCACAGGCAGGAGGCTGAGGAAGCACGGCCTCAGAGGACGGGAGAGGTGGGGTCTGGGGGAGGGGGTGCACGCACACATCTGGATTCCTGGCCCAGAGCCCGCATTCCTTCCCTGTGAGTGTGAGGAGATGGGGTCTCTCTCGGGAGAGCCGCGAGGAGGCTGCTGGCCCCGGTCCTGCCCCACTGTAACAGGAGCCACCCTGGCAGGAAGACTGGGGACGTGAAGGCCCAGAACCTCATTTGGGGGGCCCCTTACCCAGACGGCTCGCTAGCCGGTCGCAGGCTCAAGCTGGGGCTCTGTCCCCGTCCACGCCAGCCAGCCGTGCCTCAGAAATACCAGAGGGGACAAAAAGGCGGAGACCTGAGGGCCACTGGAAAGGGGGCTCGGGGCTGGGGGTGGGGGCAGGGCGCTGTTCTCCCCACAGAAGCTGGGCCGCCTTACCTGGGGGCAGTCCTTGATGTAGTGTCCTTTGTTGAAGCACAGGTGACACAGGTAGTTGGGTGGGGGCCGCTTGCTGGGCTTGCGGGTCTCGGAGGTGAGGGTCAGGTCAGAGAAGTGCTCCGTGAGGGAGCTGAGGCCATCGGCGATGTTGTTGAGGGAGCCGTAGGGCGAGGCGCTCTTGTACACGCTGCTGCCCAGCGCCTGTGGGGGACAGAGGCTGTGAGGATTCCCAAGGCCTGGGCACCCCCGTTCGTGGCCGCGGCCTCGGGGGGAATCGCCGTGGGCACGTGCGCACACATGCACACTCGTGATTCCACACTGACTCTCTGACTGCCCCTGGGCTCTGGCCTCCTGGAGCCTGGGTTCCGTGGGCAAGCCTGTTATCCGCTCTGGGCCTCGGCGGCCCCGTCTGGAAAACAGGAATAATGATAGCTCCCTCCGAGGGTTTCTGTGAGGCTAACCGGAGGCCACCAATGTAAAGCACTGAATCTGCCACCAGGCACTTAGGAACCACCGAGTACTGATGATAATGACGATCAGCATCAGTGCTTCACGCACCGCCAGGCCGTAAGGAGGCGTAGCAGAGGGTACCCTGTTAGATTTGGGGCCTTGCCACCTACTGGCAGCATGACATTAGGCAAGTCACTTAGCTTTGAGCTGACTCAGTTTCCCCTTCTTACAGGAAAGTGGAGCAGCAGAATGCAGCACTGTTTTCAGTGTGCAAAAGAGGAGACTGAGGCTCGGCGCTCTGCCTGGTCTCCTGGGGCACGAGGCCTGGGCAGACCGTGTCCGGGGAGCCCTCAGGCCGGCCCGGCCCGCCCTTTGGGAGCCTGGGAGGAAGTGGCCCACCTCTCCTACCTCCAGCTGACAGGAACCAGATGTCTTGCCTGGCTTCAAAGCAGACATGGCCCAGGCCCTCTCCTGGTGTACACGGCCTCTATTTATAGGAGTCACGGGCTCTAGGCAGCAAGGCACACTGGAATTCAGCAAAGGTAGGGCCTGTGGCGAGGCTGGCACGGAACAGCTGTGGCACCCCTTTCCTGAGGCAAGGCCGGAAAGAGGTGGCTTTCCCAGGAGGGTCACTGGCAAACCTGGGCATGGGGCTCAGGGGCCCCCAGACCCCGGCTCAGGTATCAGGAACTCCAGGAATGAGCTACAGACCTTGGAGAGCCTTGGATCTAATAGGAAGACAGCCTTGTCCCTAGAAGTCCCCAGGCTGCCAGGAGAGGAGAGGCCAAGAGGATGTTGCCTCAGGCCCCCTTATGAAGATGGGGCAGATGGGGGCCCCGAGTGGGGACAGTCCTTTCCATGTTCCCTCAGGTGTGGGCAGGGAGGGAGGCGAGCTGAGCACAGGCCTCAGGGGACTGGGCACCCCTCTCCCCAACCAGGACAGACATCACTCCTCACGCACGTGTACCTCAGCCTCCCTACTCAGTCCGTCTCTGGGGTCTGGCACCGCCCCCTCATAGAGGACCCAGGCCTCACCATCTGGGGGCCACCACTCTTCTTGGCTCCCTGGACACCCTGCTATGTGGACTGGGGCCAGTCAGCCTGCGGTGCCCAGGCACGGAACGCCAAGGTCCTGATCACCCCCTCTGCTCCGCCCCTGCCCAGCGCTACCACGAAACCCAGGACCAGTGGAAGATACTACGCAAACTTAGGTTCGGCGTGAGGGTGAGTCTCCAGTTCTCGGATGAGCCAAGACAGAGTGGTTCATCCTGACAGGCAGAGGGCCCCCCATCCCCGGAGGTGTGCGAGCCAATTTGGAACAATCTTAAGGGGTGTTGTCCCAATGGCAAGGGGGCTCGCTGGTACCAGTCACATCTACTGAGGCCTTACAATGTCCCAGGTACTGAAAGCTTGACACATGTTAAGATAGCTAATGCTCACTGCCATCCTATGAGTCCCTGTTCCCATTTTACAGATTGGATGAGTATGTCCAACTTGCGTTGAATGACTTGAGAAACTTGTAACCAATATGGTGTATGGGGCCCCGCCTCGGACCTACCAAAGCAGTCACCTGGGACGGGGGGACTGGAGTCTACACCATTTTATTGTGGTAAGATGTGCAATACAGAAAGCTGACCATTTTAATTATTATTTTTTTCCTTTTTTTAAATGATTATTTACTTCTGAGAGAGAGAGAGAGAGACAAACAGAGTGTGAGCAAGGGAGGGGCAGAGAGAGAGGGAGACACAGAATCCGAAGCAGGCTCCAGGCTCTGAGCTGTCAGCACAGAGCCCGACGCGGGGCTCGAACCCACGATCCGTGAGATCATGACCTGAGCTGAAGTCAGACGCCCAACTGAGTGCCATCCAAGTGCCACCACTGTAGTTATTTCTTAGGTGTCCAGTCCAGTGGCACCAAATCCATTCCCATTATTGGGCAACATCACCACCATCCACTCCAGTACTTTTTCACTGTGGCAAATGGAAACTCTCTCCNCCCTCCTTAACTTGACTCGAGGTCTCTCCCCACCGGCGCTGGCCTGAGGGAGCACAGCACCACCACAGCCGCCCAGAGAAAAGTTCATCCAAACAAGAAACTGCAAGCTCCAAATGGTGTGACTCACCCTCATGGCTGGGAAATGCAATTTCACAAATAACAACTCTTTTCATTTTTTCCCCCCTGTTCTTTCTTTTCTTTCTTTCTCCCCTCTCCCCGCCACCACCACCCCTCCCCACNAGCAGACGGTCCAGAGGAAGGGGAAGTTTGGTGGGTGCCAGAAAGTGCATTAATTACACCCCGAACAGCCTCTCCCCGCTTTGTGGCCACACCGCCCTGCCACAGGGGGTGACCCAGGGGGCGTCCCTGGGCGGCCAGGGGCCTCTGAGCAGTCTGTCCTGTCCCTGCCAGCTCGACGCCCCCACCCACCACCTCAGGAGCTCACAGCTTGAGTCGCACCGGCAGCTCCGGGTCAGAGAAGCGAGGTCAGAGCTCCGCACAGCCCCTCTCACCCCTCGGGCGCCCTGGCCTGTCCCTCAGGGCGGCTCCAGCTCCCTTCCCACAGCCCCCGTTCCAGATGACACCACCTCAGAGCTGAGAGGACAGAGCAGGCAGCTGCCCCGACCGCTCTCGCGGTCCAGATGGAGAAACTGAGGCCCAGAGAGGCCCAGGGGCACAGGGAGGGCCCGCGGCCAGGCAGCTGGCTGAGAGGCGGGTGGGGCGGCAGGCTGTTTCCTCTCCAAAGCCCCAAGGCGCTGGGGCTTGGAGGTGAAAGGCGAGTTGCCTCTTCCACAGCCGATGGCTGGAGACTGGATGGAGCAGAGGCTGGGGGACACGCAGCAGTCCCCCCACTCCGGCTGCCGAGTGAGGCCTGGCCTCCTGGGCCTCCCGTCCGTCAAATGCAACACAGGAAGGAGGGCAAAACCGGTGACCCCTGCAGTCCTGCCTTCTTAAGGTCCAGACCCCAGCTACTTACTGAAAGACACCCCCAGAGCCCGGCACACAGAGACCACTCCGTCACCATGGGCGCCGCCTGTTCCACGTCCTGCTGCCTGTAGCTGGAGGGTAAGGCCTGAATCCCAAACAGCCCCGGCGTCCCCGGGGGCACCCGCTTTCCCCCTCTGGCTCTGCACTTGCTCCCTGCCCCCCCCTCCCCACCAGGATGCCCTCTCTGGGTCCATCCAAACCTCCTCCAGGACCTGGCTCCCGATCTGGCTATAACCTGAATAGTGTGGCCTTGAACCCACCCCCTCCTCTTATTCAGACCTTGGGCTTCAAGGGACAGTGTGAGAAGCACAGACTCGGGTGCTCCTGAGAGAGACCCTGCCTCCTCCGAGGGCCTCCCGGACCTCCCAGCGATCGCCCTGTCCGCCAGGACTAGGCCAGGTAGGGATCACTCAGCTGCCCTTGGCTGAAGGAGCTCTGAGATCTCTCTCTAATCTCTTCAGGCAGTAGCCTCTTCGCTTCCCCGCAAGGCTGGGCGTATCCAAAGGCAAAGGTTCTGCAGCATCCCATCAGCCCAGACCCCAGACTGTTCCTGACACTGCTCACATCTGCAACCATCCTGGGTGCAGATAATTGCAGGTACAGAAGGGCCAGAGAGCCCCACTTGACAGATGAGGTAATGAACTAACACCTTAGAGATATAGGTTGGGGTCTCCTAGTTGCCATGGACTAAGCGAGAGGCACTCTCACCCCAGATTAAGCTGCTCAGGGCGCTGGTTGAGGGCAGCCCCCCTACTGTGCTGAGTGGAAGCCTCTGGGCCCAGATCCCCATCCTGGAGGAAGAGGCTGCCTTTCCCTCCTCCCTCTTCCCAGCAGCTAGCAGGTAGTGTGGGGTATTCCCACCATATCTGGGGGATAGAGCATTTGGCTCCTGCCCATTGCTGGAACTTCTCCAAGGCTCTGGCATGGCTGTTGGGGGAAGATAGAGGGGAAGACACTAAAAATCTATTCTGATCCTGCTTGTTTCATACACTCGACTAGATCCTTTCCCTTTCTTAGTTTTCTTCTACTTACAAGAACACCCTTTGGATGGGCATTACTGGCTCCATTTTACAGAGCTGGAAACTGAGGCTCAGAGAGGCTGAGTAACTTGCTCAAGGTGAAACAGCCACCATGTGGCTAAGGGGAGATTCACACCCACATCAGTTGGCCTGTTCTATTTCAGCTCCCACATGGCCTCCAAGGCTTAACGCCTCCTATAGTAAGGAGAGCGAGCCAGAGGAAAACAACAGGTGTGGACCACCCTCCTTGGACCTGTGACATCGTATTGCCAAGCTTCTCCGCCCTGGTGAGATGTGGCACCAGCTTCTCTGGGCTACATGAGGGGGCTGCGGGTTCTGCGGAGGGATCTGGGGTGTGGAGGCAGAGATTTCCAGGGCTGTCTCCCCACTCCCAACCCCCCAGGACAGTAAGAGAGCATAGCAGGATGGGGGCAGACAGGAGTTAGGACAGGTGCATAGAAGCTTCCAAAGGCAGCCTAGAGGGAGAGGAAACCAGTGCAGAGAAGAGAGGAGAAACAGCTAGCAGAGAGGAACTATGCCCACAGAAAACAACACGATGGGCAAAGCGATGGAAAGGGGGGCATCCGAGGAAGTCCTGCCCCTCCTGGGCCAGAGATGGCCCTGAAGCGGGGGGTAGGGGGGCTGTCTGATCCTAATCCCCAGCTCTGTGGGGGTTCTTTCATCAGCTGGACAACTGCCTTCTCATCCCAACAAGTCACCCCTATCCCCCCTCTTCCGTACACACAGATACGCACGCGCACACACGTGTACACACCCACAACCCCCTCTTTAACACAAGAAACCACTCCTTTCACAAGTGACTCCACCCCTTCTCTAAGGGGATCTGCACTTCTACCCCTAGGCTCTGTCCGGGTCTCTAGCCCCCAGAGTCACACACAAAGGGGAAGAGGAGGCAACCTGTGGAGAGAGTGAAGACGGCCAATGGGCGAGTGAATTCACACCTTGACTCAACTCCCAGGTGTGGTCAGAGCCCAGCCCTGCTCCTGTTTCCAGGCCTAGCCGTGCCAGAGGCAGCAGCCCCTCACCCAGACCCTCCCAGGGTGCCAGGCCTCCTGGAGGCCCATCTACCCATGCATGCAAAACACAATTCCCTGTATACAGCCAGAGCTCAGTGAATGATTCTAACTTAAGGAACCACTCCATGCTCTTTTTGGTAGGGGAGTGGGGAGAGAGAAACAGGGAAGGGACCTGGAGAGAGAGGAACACAGCAGCAGCAGCAGGGTGCAACTGAAGACCCAGGAAGACCTTCCTTCCCCATCCGGTCCCTCCTGCTCCCGCCCAGGTCACCGCGCACCAGAGAGGTGCTCCCATCCTGCAGCCATATGCACTCTATGCAGCTAGAGCGTAAGCACTAGGAACCAGCTGCCTCTCACTTCTAGAATGTATTCGTGGAATGAATGCAGAAAGCATGAATTTGACAACCTAAGGACTGAAAAGGGACCCTGACATTTAGCCTGTCTGGGGGTACCATTGAGGTTTGCAGCCTCTACAGAAGAGGGCCTTGATTTGAGGATCTATTGTTGACATGCGGACGCCGTGATCTCCTTGAAATCACATGCAAAGTTGTGCGTCTGCGTGTGCACGTATGCCTGTGCTCTGTGCACTCTCACCGAAGAGAAGAACTTGCGCTCTCAGATTCTCGAAGAGACCCACAACCAGGGAAGGCAAAGAACCATGAGCACCCCTAAGTGTCTGCTTGGACCCCTCTAGCCACAGGGCTTTCCTATCTCCCAAGTCAGCTCTTTCCAATTAATCAAGCAATCCATAAACATGGCCCCGGTGAGATGAAATAGGAGACGAGGTAAGAGACTGAGGGGAGCGCCCGTGTCGTCACAGGTCTGGAGAGGGAAGAGACGGGAAGCCAGGGGCAATGCAAGTCATCCACCCACCCATGTGCTCAGGACCTGAGCACCCAGTATGTCCCAGGCACTGCCGAAGTATGGGCAGTGCAGGTGGGGAAAGACAGGATTTCCACTCTCGCCGCGCCGACAACGTAGCTGTCGAGACACACACACGTACAGAGTATGTCCCTCAGCAATAGCAATGGTCATGGCACACCTCACCGGAAGCATGCACGGTGCGTCTGCCACAGGCCACAGAAGCCGAGGGGAGCTGTGCTCCCCCGTGGCAGCTGGGGAAAGCCTCTCGGAGAAGGGGCAGCCACGTGTGCCAGAAAGAAGTTGGAATCTGCCAGTCATTCAGGGCAGGCAACCCTCAGGACAAAGCTTAGCGTCTTCCCTAAGCTTCCCAGTATGGCTAGAGGACAGAATAAAAGATTATACACCACCACAGCCACGCCCGCGTATATACAGCCCAGATCAAGCCTCCTGAGACCTGAGCTGGGGCCCTGGTCTGTCACTGATCCCCTGACAGTGTCATCCTCCTCTCCAAGAGCCTTATTTCCCCACCTGGACAAGGGGGGGCGCTGCACCCAGGCTATGACGTGAGACACAAGTGTCGTCAAGTGCTCAGTGGCCATTGTATGGCCAGGGATCCCTTGGACTTCCGTCCCATGGAGGCCGGTGCTCGGCTTCTAGATCATGGGACACAGCAGGGAACCTGGTACCCGTGACCAATGCCTACCACGTCTCAGAAGGTTCAGGATCTGGGGCAAAATGTCAGAGAACTGCAGCCTGACAGAACGCCTCTGGAGACTGGCTGCCCTGCACCGGGACCCAGAGAATGATCCAGGTGACAGCCAGCAGGACAAGCCACAAGGGACAATCGCAGCTGGAGTATGGAGGAGTTCCAGACGCAGCTCTGCCGCTGACACGCTGGGTGACTCACCGGGCCTGTTTTCTCTTCTGTAAAATGGGAGCTATGAAGGAAGAGATGCCAAGAAGAAAGCACTCTCCCGAGAGTACGGGCTTGCTGCTCGGGGCCATTTCTCGGGAAGGCACCCCTTTTGGACGCGGACAGAGCCTGGCCCTCTGCCGCTGCTAATTACAAATTACTAATCCTGCCTGCTTTCCTCCCTCCCACCTGACTCAGAAGGTCCGTGAGGTGTGGTCTCCCCTCTGAGCCCGGGCCTGCCCAGTCAACTGAATTTGATGGAGGGAGGGCCACAGGCCATCTCAGCCTACAGGCCCTCGAATGACGGTCCTCCTTGCCTGAGTCAGAGCTCAGCTTCCCAGGGCTGGCCAAGGGAGCCAGGCACCCTCCCAAGCTCTGCTGGGCTGGAATGGCCACCCCTCCCAGGCCTTGGCGCTGCCCCCTCCCCCCACCAGACGCACACAAAGGCCACAAATTGTTGCCAGGAACAAACTGCAGCTCCAGGAGCCCACTCTTGGCCCCACGGAGGCAAACCTCCATCCTCACACAGATAGGTGGCTTTCTTCTTACATCCACACTGGTCAGGGAGCCTGGGCTCATCCACACCTGCGGGCGGCACAGGTGACACACAAAACCTTCAGAAGACTGTCAAGACTGGGGGTCCTTTAAAGCAGGACACCTCAGGGGCGCCTGGGTGGCTCAGTCGGTTAAGCGTCCAACTTCGGCTCAGGTCATGATCTCACGGTTCATGGGTTCCGGCCCTGCACCAGGCTCTGTGCTGACAGCCAGCTCAGAGCCTGGAGTCTGTTTCAGATTCTGTGTCTCCCTCTCTCTCTGACCCTCCCCTGCTCATGCTGTCTCTCTCTCTCTCTCTCAGAAATAAATAAAACATTAAAAAAAATTTTAAAGCAGGACACCTCAGTCGCTCCTCTGAGGGTTTCTAAGCCTGTCCATAGAGTCTTGTGATCACTTTACTGCCGACCTCCAACCTCCAGCGGACAGATGACAGACCAGGACAGTGAACAGCAGCTGGGGGAGGGGAGGGGGTCTTTAGTGCTGCAGAAGATAGTGCTGGGACCCGGGGTGGGGGGGAGGAGGAAGGCCTGGGTTAACAGCCAAAACCTCCTAAAGGTTGGAAGAGATGTCCCTCAACAGAGCAGTCTCTGGGCCTGGAGGTGTTCAGAAGGACGCTGTCAGACGTTCTAGGCCAAAAACATTCTCTGGTCAAACAGTGATGGGACTGTTTGTTGGCTTGAAGGAAGGGGAACAAGTCTCACACCGCAGGGCTTGCTCAGAGCCTTCATGGTGCTGGGGGGACACTGTGTACCTCCAAGGGAAGAACAGTCCACTCTGCTTTCCAAACGTAGTTGAACCCAAAGCCCTCCCCCTGGCCTCCACCAACCATCATTTGACTGTAGGGCCACATCTATGTGTCCCTGGAGAAAGAGGGAGAGATAACGGCTGCCCTAGGACTCTGACCTGGAGGGGGGCCGCCATATCTCCTCTTGAGGGGGTGCAGGGACGACCCAGGAGGGGTTTAGGATGTCCCTCTATGGGGACCAAGAGCTAACGCTCAACAAGGAGGGGTACCTCCCCATTTCTGGAGCTGGGATCCCATGGCCCCCACACCGTTGTGAATTTAAATTCCAAGCTTTACCTG
>NW_027533256.1:2409192-2476505 GCF_008692635.1 Crocuta crocuta
CCCCCCCCCACCCCCCACCCCTCCACCTATGTCACCCAACCCCCATTCCCTCTAAGAACGGCCTTCCTCAGGTAAGAGAGGAGGGGCTCAGCCAAGAGCCTCAGGGGTCTCCCTGCAAAGACATATAGTTGTCATTACAGATCAGGGTTTGGAACGGAAGCTCACTGGGCCCAGACTCTGGACTGGGGCCTTTTAAAAAAAATTGCCCCAAAGTGCCCGTGCCTGCTTTGGCCTGGCATCCATACTACGAGCTGAGATGCTGAAGAGCCTCCCTCCCCCAGGTCACCTCCTGGGGCCCATTCCTGCACTTGTACATGAACTCTGCCATCTCTCTCTGCTCCCAGGGCCACTGTTCCACTCGGAACCCTTGGCTTATCTTCAGCTTCCAGAGCTGAGGTTCCAGGGGCACAATGGGCTTCTGTGCCCCCATGTCCTCAACCCCCCCGCCCAAATCCCAGCTGCATTCATGGTGTTTTGCTATTGTGGTGGGAGCAGCCTGGGGGTGGTGCGGGAGGGGGTGGGCTCTTGGCACAGGGGCCGGTGCAGACAGGCCGTGGTCAGCGGTCAGCATGCAAGTCACATCCGCAGGCACCGCCACCGGGCCTGCCAGGCCTTGCACAGAATGGCGATGCTCCTGAGTCCCTGGGTCCCTTCGGAGAGTCCCTTCTGGCCTACCCATGATTTGCTTCTTCTCCAATCAGCCCCTTGGTGGCGTTCAGGTGGGGGGTATTTTTTTCATGCCTTCTCTCCCAGTTGCTATTTTGGAGCCATATTAGGTCACTGGCTAAGCCCTGGACGCAGGAAAGCCCAGCAGCACAGCTGGGGCTCCAAGAGGGTTTAGGCGGCAAAGCGGGTGAGGGGTGAGAGCCAGTGAGTCCGAAGCCAAGAAAGCCATCCGGAAGTCAGCAGGCACAGCCCCTCCAGCCCCTCCGAGGGAGCCACTGGCCTGCGAGTGTAGAAGCCCCTCTCACCTCCCCTAAGGAAGGCTGTCCATTTGCATATCTCTCAAATCCCATGCATACCACCCTAAGGGACAGCAGAGACTAAATTCAATGGATGGGTAAACCGAGGCCCAGACCAAGACAGAAGGTTCCCCAAAGTCAGGTCATAAGAGGCTTTTTCCCACCACTGCTCTGCGTAACTTTTACCAGCTCCTCTCACACTGGCGCCAGAGAAGGAACGGACCGCTTCACGGGGAGCCTGAGGTGAGTAGTAATGAAGGGACTGGAGAGCGGTGTCACTCACATCCAGCTGGGATCTTGGATGTTTAGACATTTCCAAAGGAAATGTCCTACTCCTGCAAGAGACTTCGGATGGCCCCCAAACTCCCAGGCCTCTCAGCAGGGACCCACATTTGGGGAAGAAAGCCACCAACGGTAGGAACAGAGGGAGGCCTTTTGAGGCTGATTAGGGACCCCCGCTTGACCTGTGAGAGGTGAGAGGTCATGGTCCTGTGGGTCAGAATCACCCTTCTCCCTTGGGATTCCCACAGCATCCCCATGAAATCGCCTGCCTTTCAAACTGAATCATCCCAGCTGTCTTCTAATCTGCTCCTCTCCCCACCCCCCGGCCCGTTCCTGATTCCTAAAGGGCCCACACATCGCTCAACAAATGTCTGGTAAAATTACAACTAAAAAGGCCCAGGCACTGAAGAAACACCCGCACCCTGTACCCCAAAGCCACTGGTCACCGAAGCCAGTTCCCTGAAGAGATGACAAGGTCTCTTATGAGAAAGAAAGACTCCCAGCCAAGAATGATTCCTCCCGTGGAGAGCGTGCTTACAGTTTACAAAGAGCTCTGGTATACAAATGCTTTTGCCTGGCACCAAGGGCTGCCTCTTCAGACTCATCTCCCCTGACTATGCCCAACGGGCCCAACACAGGCCAACCAATCCTTCTCTCGGCTCGCCTGGTATTGGCCCACCTCTAGGCCTTAGGCCAGCGTTTTATTTGCCCGTTTCCTCCCTAGTCAGTACTGGCAGAGTTGAGCACATTAGAAGACCACAAAGGGAGACCCTCTGATCCCCAGCACACTCACTCACACACAGGCCCTTCTCCCCCACCCATTCAGAACCCTGCCGCTCCTAAAACTAACTGCAGTGCTCGGGTCTAGAAGAAAAGGAACCCTCAAGTGTGTCCTCTCCTCCACCCCTTCCCCATGCACTTTTGCAGGGAGAGCTGCCAGAAGAAGGATGAGTGAAGGCTACAGAGGGGTATCGGCAATTCCCAAAAGAGGCACAAGGAAATGGGACTGGGGGAGGAGGAGGAGCCCCGCTGAAGGGGCAGAGGAGGGGTATCTAAGAAAGTTCCGGAGATGACCCCTGAAAAGGGACTCGTGGGTCCAGGCGATCTGTGTATTTATCTGGCTGGGGACGATGCCCTGCCCCTTCCACTTTGTAACTGAATCCACCCAACAGGCAGCCTTTGCAAAGCCGCCGTCCCAGGTTTCTGGAGAAGGCACTGGGCAGCTGAAACCTCTCCCCCTGGCTAGCCCCCTCCAAGAGCTCAAGAGGATTTCCCTTTCATTTCCTTCCAGGCTGGGAGGGCGGGGGACAGCGCAGTCTGTGGGGTCAAGCCCTCAAAAACCACTTCCTATGTGGCTGGGGGAGGGCAAGCAGCTGGAGGATATATCTGGGGGTCCCCGTGTAAGAAAAGCAGGAGAAGCCCTGCTCTCCAGGGTGCCCTCTGGTCGGCCACCACCGAGGTCGGAGGAGAAAAGATTTTTAGGCCCCTGCGAGGAGCTCAGAGCAGAATCTGCACTCCTCATCCCAGCAAGCGGTGGCCAAGAGGGGGATGGGGTTGGGCGTGGGAAGGACACTTGGAAGGGGCTCTCCGCCCCGGCCGCGCCCCGGCTGTCTGGAGAGAATCCGGAGCCCCCCGCCCAGCCGGGACTCCCCCCGGGCCCCTCTGAACAGGGCGCTCCAGGCTGGGAGATGGGGCAAGAGGGCCCCGCCCGCGCCTGAACTGTTCCGAGCCGGGCTCAGCCGGGAGGTGACGCGCTCTCGGCGCCCCGGGGACATCGGGCGGCGAGTTTGGCAGAGCTGAGCGAAGCCAAGCCAAGCAGGGCCGGGCAATACGGAGCCGGGCCGGGCCAGGCCAGGAAGAGCCTGGATAGGATAGGAAAAGGCCCCGCGCGGTCGACGGAGGGCGGGGGCGCGCGGGAGCACCCACCTCTCCGCGCTGCAGCTGGAAGAAGCTGTTGAGATAGCTGGAGTGCAGGGGCGAGCCCAGCTGCTCCGGGCGGCCCTTCCCGAAGGCCAGCTCTGGGGGCGCGGCGCCGGCGGGCGGCTCCGGCCGGAAGGCATCGAAGGCACTAGCCTGGTGCGTGTCCTGCAGCGACAGGTAGACCCAGTTGAGCAGCTGGGCGGGCTGGTACACCGAAGCGGCGCTCGTGTCGATGGCCGACAGCAGGCTCATTTTGCGGCGGCGGTGCCGGCCCCTCCCCGGCCGCCCGCTCGCGCCCCCCCTCCCCCGCAGGGGAGGGGCGGGCACCGNCGGAGGTGGGGCCCACGGAGGCCCCGCCCCTTCTGCCCCGTCCTCGCCTTCCATTGGCCGTCTCATTGAATATGGAGTAGCGGGGCAGGGCGAGGGGGGAAACCAGGCTTCCCGGCGTTTGCAGTGCCCCGCTGGCCCGCCCGTGGGCGGCGCCCTCCCAGGCCCCGCCCGCTCGGCGCCCGGAGCCTTCGGGAGCTCAGGGCAGCCCCGGCCTGATCCGTCTGCTCTCGCTCGGCTGGGCGCTCTTCGGTCTCTCGTTCTTTCCAAATCTTCTGCCGTTACTTCATTTGTACTCGTTTCTCCTGTCCTGTTTTCCTTCCTTTCTCATACTCTCTCCGCGCTCTCTCAGACGAATACCTCGTGCGCCCCAGTCTCTGTCCGGCTCGTCGTCTTTCTCTGTGGTTCTGTTTGTCTAAGTGTGTGTGCGCGCGCGCGCGTGTGTGTGTGTCGTCTTTTCTATTTCCGTCTAGTCTGATGTGTTTCTCTCTCCCTCCGCTCCCAGACACGCGGGCACACACACACGCCGCCCACCCTCCCTCCGCTCGCTATCACCGTAGGACCCTCCCCCTCCCACTTAATTCCTTCCATCTGCGGAATCGCTTTGCGGGCCGGCTCCGCCTAGGGGGGCCCGGGTTCCTGCCCCAGGAAGGACTCCCCGCCTCCTTCCCTCGCGTTCCCCCCTCCCCCTCTCCCTTCTCCTATTTCTGCTCTGGGCCGGCCTTTTCCTCCGCCCCGACCCCCGGCTCCAGCCCAACCCATTGCTTCGGCGGGACGCCAGGACCCCAGATGGGGCTGGGGGAGCTTGGGAAGACGACTGTCACTCATGGTCCAGGATGACCCAGCTATTCCAAGTATGCCTAGGGGAGCCTCCGCCCTGTCCCCTCCTCCGCCTGACACACCCCGAAGCCCGGGGGCCTTCACCCTCTCAGTCTGGGGTAGTCACCCGGCGCCTGCGCCGTGCCATCGCTGGGAACCCTGCGGCGAGGCGCCTGGAGGGGGACCGAGTCACTTCTACCATCTCATCCCTAGCTCTGGAGCCATTCCACCTGGCGTTCAAGTGTCAGGTTGGCCGCCTCCCAGCTCAGTAACCTCGGGATGGCACCTAACCTCTGCGAGCAAGCCTATTTTCTCTTCTGTAAAATGAGGACCGTAAGCGTCCTACCTCTGGGTTTGGGAGCTGTTTGTGCGCTGACTAGTGTGCATTTGCTAAGCGGAAGACGTGCCATAAAAGCTCTCCGCCACTCGCCTCCTCGAAGAGTTCTCCCACTACCTGCCCCGACAACCTCTGCGAGTGGGTGCTTGGACCTGAAAGGCCCTCAGGGTTGTGCACCCCTTCCAAGTTTCTGTCTCAGATCATCTGATGATGTTTTCAAAGATTCTATCAATTTGCAATTACTAATACAAATGAGAGTGCATATGCCTGTTATATCTTAATGTATTTTTATTTATCAGAGACCTATGTATCCCATATGCTTTATATTTTAAATGAGTATTAAATCTATTTATTTAAACAGAGGGTACACATTTATTAGAAATAAGTGTGATAACCATTTTACTACTGGAAATATTTGGGATCATCTCTGCAACCCTGCTACTATCTTAGAGGTTCCGAGATGGGAAGAGGGGGAATAGGATTTGAAACCACCGATTTAGATTTTCCCTGGACATTTTAGAGACATGTCCAGAGAGAGGGACATCTTCCCATTGCACAAGCAAGCAGTTGGAGAGCCAGATGAGCCTACCCAGGCCCGGCCCAGAGCTCTCTGTCTCTGCCCCCCACTCTCCTCCTGGGTGAAGTAGTCCTGTTATGTCGCGATGCTGGCATTTTCCCCTCGTGTGGGGTGCAAATTCACACTGCTCTAGGGGTCAGGCAGGTCCCACCAGGTAGAAGGCGATAAATAGAAGCAGTGGGGCCTGTGGAGAAGCTCAGTGCTAAGCTACACAAAACCTTTCTGTCACTCGGCCTGAAACTGTCTCCGTCACCTGCCTTGAGAGAGACATCTGCTCTGGGGTTCCCTGTCCCTTAGTGATTTCATGCTGTGAGGGTTCTTGTCATACGTGGCAACCGTGCTGGTGGCCTCCCCACCCCTGACCCATAGTTCCTGCTGCATAAAAAGGAGATGGTCCAGAACTGTTAGCTACATGGATGGCTGGACGGAGGGTTGGAGAGGTGGCCAGATTATGCTCCCCTTTGGAGCCTGCATGGCTTCCCTGGCTTTACACTTTGCTTCCTCCTCTTGCCCACAGCACACCTGCCCGACACGTGGGCTCTGTACCCAGTAAGTAATGAATACATTTGAACAACTGACAGTTTGCTCGGGTAGCAGCTGACTGACCTGAGGTCAGCCCCTCAACCAGTCCCTCAAGGTTCCCTGAAACCTTCCTGTGGGATGGGAGGTGATGGGTGCGAATGACCAGATGGGTGTCAGGGGCCTGGGTAGTAGGCTTAGAAGACACACCCAGGCCTAAGCTCTGTGCACACACCCCCCCCAACCCCATCATGTGCACATTAAGAAACCTTGCTTTTTAAAAATTTTTTAAATGTTTTATTTATTTCTAGGAGAGAGAGAGAGAGAGACAGCGTGAGCAGGGGAGGGTCAGAGAGAGAGGGAGTCACAGACTGAAACAGGCCCCAGGCTCTGAGCTGGCAGTCAGCACAGAGCCCGATGCGGGGCTCAAACCCACGAACCGTGAGATCATGACCTGAGCAAAAGTCGGACGCTTAACCGACTAAGCCACCCAGGCGCCCCAAGAAACCTTGCTTTTAAAATGCCAGAGGCCCTAGCCCAAGCCTTCACTTCCCAGAGGAGGGAGGCACCATGGCCCAGAGAAGGAAAGGGACTTGCCCAAGGTCACCCAGGAAGCCGAATGGCTAAGCCACCTGCTCTTGATCGGCTCCACATCCTCACTCTCCCCTCCCTGGTCCTCTTCTGGCAGTTCACTGGTGTGGCAGCTCTGGCCCCGGAAACACAGGGAAGGGAGAGCTTCCAGGAGAGGCTTGGGCCCCTGCCCCTTCCCTTTCCGGTAACTCCCCCCGCCTCATGGTCCCAAGAATGGGGCAATGGTGAGAAGACAGGATTTGGAGAAAAGAAAGCTGGCCCAGTGGCCTTGGGCAAGCCTTGCCCTCTCTGTAAACCTCCATTTTCTCAATCACTGACGGACATGGTCAAGTAAGGACATGAACAGGAGGAAGGGGCCTTGCTAACTGTGATCAAGCAGTCATTTGAAAGGGAAGCAGGGTTTTCATAATTTCAACAAGAGAAATACTCAATTTACCTGGAGTGGTGGTTGGGAGGAAAAGGGCCCACGTAGGGAAGTGTCTCTTCCTAAAGTCCCAGACAACAGTCTGATGGATGTTTGGGGGTGTTTCAGACGAGAGCTTTGAGCTCAGAGAAGCAAGAGAAAGTCTGGAAGGAAGAGCAAGCGGACATCTTCATGGGGGATTCAGCCTTCGGTCTGGGCTTGAAAGACACCAGACACGAGCAGAGGAAGAAGAGGAGGCTTCACAAAGCTGTGCTAACTGCCGCTGCTTATGTCTTTAAAACACATCCTGCGGTGACTTACAATGCGAAAGAATCCTTCACCCTCTTGAACCTGCCCACACTCCATGCCTCAGGAATAAACAGCCAAGTGCACCCTGGGAAGGTTGAGTTTGGCCTCTCCTCTGGGCCAAGGCTAGGCATTGGGTTCCTTTGGGCTGTGTGTTGACACAGAAGGTGTCAGCTTACAGCAGTGATAGCAAAATGGCAAATACTCTCCCTGCACGCGCCACTGCCCCCTCCCCCACCCAGGACAGAAATCACCGAGTGCTGAACTCTTCCCCCTCCATGACTTCAGAGTCCCTCTCAACACAGCGCTTGCCGTCACCACTTAGGGTGGAGTTGTCCCAGAAGGTGAAAACTATTTGCCATCTTTTCCTCCTCCTGGGGACATAGTGTCCTTGTCATCGAGGCATAGGGCCCAGTGACCGCTAGCTGGATTTCAGCATCTTTGTGCAGTGCTCTGATGGTAAAGCCATAAGGGGCTGCCTGACCCCTCCAGGCCCCACCCACAGACTCTCGACCAAAAGAGAACCACAAGAGGTGAGGAGATCTATGAACCTTAAACTCAGCCAGCCACTCCATGTAGGTTCTGAGTGGGGCAAAGTGCCTCGGCCTTTGGAGACTGTCCCTTCCTTACCTGTGACTTTGGTGAGTTGAGTATCCTCTGCTAGACAGTTCGTTCATGTGTCAAATCTTCCCACTGTTGCTTGAATCTCAGGACACAGGAGGGCATTGGACACTCTGATGACCTTGGCCTCTAGAAGGCCCTCAGAGACTGCTTGTTGGTTTCAAGGCTGGACACTGTGCATGGGCATGAGGGGCACTGGCCTGGATGTCGGAGGCCTAGAATTCTCTGCCCTCCCCTTGTTCATGGCCCAGGGCAAGTTTAAAGAAGGCCCTGGACCTCTAATTCCCAGAAGTCATAGGGAGCAGGCCGAGCAGGCCCCTGCTCACTGGGGAATGACCCTCAGAAAAGTGCTGGGCCCTTCCTCACACAGCAGCCATGGGAATCCATGACTTGCCTCCTCTTCTCCCAATTTCACCTCCACCAGTTTTGAAAAAGCAATCCATGGGCATTTTGTCAATAGCCCCTTAGCAAACCTCAACCATGTGAGGATACCCCAGGGCTTCCAGGGCTGGAAAGGAGATGGCCTGGTCACTCCGGACCCTTTTGACCTCTGACCGTTGTCTACCTCTCTACACTAATTGCAAGTAAAGCTACCTTCCAGCTCCTGGACCACATGAGTACCCCGCCCTCCAGCCAAGTGAAACCACTGGCCTTTCCTACTCATATGGGGCCTTCCTTGCCTCATGCCTTCGCACATGCTGTTCCCTGCCAGGAAGAGCCTCCTCTTTTGCCTCCCTGGCAGTCAGTCTTCTCTCACCTTTCAAAACCTCACTGAAAAAAATGACTTTCTCAAAGCAGCCTTTTGTAATCATAACCCCACTCCCACCCTCATACCCGTCCATTCGATATTCTTTTTTTTATTCTGGACTATGGGGTGTTCGTGGGGCATCATGATATCTCTAAAATGATCAGTCCTCCCTCCCACTCCCTTCCACCCAGCACCACCACTAGGCCATGAGCTCCTCTGGCGGACCCAGCCCGGGAGCAGAGCAGGCTGCCTATTTACTTAAGGAATGAGTGACTACGCTCTAAAAGCCTTTGTGGTTTATGGACTCGGAGACAGGAGACTGTCAAATCTGGTCTGGAACAACTCAGGCTCGAGGATTGCCGAAACGCAGGGGGCTCTGGCAAGGAGGGTCGCTGCTCACTAAGCGTCCATGTCCTCCCTCTATTTCCCAGCCTCCCTTGCAGCTGGGGACTGCATGGGACTTGCTCTCAACAACGGGATCATGAGGAGATGCGGTGTCTCTCTGATGAGGTGGCGAGAGCAGGCGTGGGTTTTCCGTGTTTTCTCCCTCCCGTTCTTGAGGTGGGAAGTGAACGCCTCCGAGGCCGAAGAGGCCAGATCGCTCAATCAGCACTGCAGGAGATCTGCGGCAGAGAACCTTCCAGTCTGCGACGTGAACTACAGACAAGCTTTCTGGTGTTCAGCCCCTGGGATTAGGGGCTTATTTGCAATAGCGGCAGCTCCTGCTCTGGCTCAGCCAGGAGAGGGGCTCCAAGATGGTCTCGTCCCAAAACCTCATCTCACCCATTTGAAAATTAACATTAAGAAGAGCAAAATCACATAGCCACTGGTTCTGTGACTTTGAGTCGGCCCCCTGAAAAATGAGCTTGACAGCAGTCAAGTCTTCTGATGTCCAGTGCCAGCATTGTCCCTCTTCCCCAGCTCTGGTGCATTCAAGGGCTTTGACCATAATCCTCACTTTGTCACATTAGTTTGTGATTAAATATATATGAATATAATAAGCTCCTGGGAACAAACCAGCCCACATAAAAATTAAAACCTTGGCAATAATTTTTATCTATCTATCTATCTATCTATCTATCTATCTATCTATCTATCTATCTCATCTATCTCTATATCTATACCTACACCTATCTCTCTCCCTCTCTCTCTATATATAGAGATAGAGATAGAGATAGAGATAGATAGAGAGCTTGATATACTTATGAGGTCTACCCCTACCCAATCACCCAGGACCCCCAACCTGACATAATCACCTTCTAGAATCATTCCCCTGCTTTCTTATGTGGGTAGTTTTGTCTCGTATATGTGTAGTCTAAAGACGTATCTTTGATTTGTTGTTGAACATTATTAAAAAGACGTCACACTGGGGCGCCTGGGTGGCTTAGTTGGTTAAGCATCCGACTTTCGCTTAGGTCACGATCTCGCAGTTCGTGGGTTCGAGCCCCGCGTCGGGCTCTGTGCTGACTGCTTGCTCAGAGCCTGGAGCCTGCTCAGAGACCTGGAGTCTGTCACTCTCTCTCTCTCTGACCCTTCCCTGCTCACGCTGTCTCTCTCTCTCTCTCCTAGAAATAAATAAAACATTTAAAAAAAAAAAAAGACGTCATGCTGTTTGAAATCTTTGTGACTTACTTATTCTACTTACCATGGTCCTGCTCAATTTTAATCATCCTGAAGTTATGCTACCACTATAACTTCATTCATTTGGACTGCTGTACTCTATCCCATCGTGTAACTATAGCACGGTTTAATCAGCCACTCTCCTAAGATGGTCCTTACAACAGTGCAGTTAGGACTCTTCCTGACATATACTCATCAGAGTTAGCTCTTGAATATAGGCACGTGCTGCATTGTAGGACACATGGGTGTTCACCTTTACCAGGTACTATAAACATTATCCAGAACAAGGGGTCCTGTGAGTCCGCACCCTCCCCACGCTTGATTCTAGACTTTTTTATTTTGCCAAATGTGTATGCGGATAGTCCTCTGGACCCTGTGGCACGCTCCCTGAATTCCCCGGACCTCAGTTTCCAAATCTGCTAAAGGGAAGTGATGCTCTGAGTGCTCCCAAAGCTCCCAAATTGAAGACGCTATGGAGACGGGGTGATGTCCGTGCCGGAGACAGGAAGCCAGGGAGCAGGAGGGTGGCCTTGCTTCGCAGCAGGCAGCTACTCCTTCTGACGCTGCAGGACCTGGCAGGATGTGCCATTTCAGAGAAGGAACAAATGAGACTTAAAGCTGTGTCATCAGCGTGCTGCAACATGGGAAGCAGAAGCAGGCAGAACCTGAGCGGCCGGGGCTGGGAGAGATTCAGGCCATCCAGAGTGGCCAGCTCCTCAGAGGCCCATGCTTGGGGGAGGAGGGGGGTCGCGGTGGATGTTTCCTGTTGGCTCATGCAGTGATATTAAGTCAAGGGGATTGTTTTCCCTGGTCTCTGCCATTGATAAGACAGAGAAAAACAGCTCCAACAATAACACTGATGCCGCCAGCCCTTCCTGCCACTTGCCTTCCTGGTTGGAGTCCTTCTCTCCTGTGCTCTTTCCTCCCTCTCCTTCCAGAGACTGTGATACGGGTGCAGACGCCATGTGTGGGGCCAAGGAGCAGAGGGGGCGCTCAGTTCCCACTTTCATGACCTCAGTGGGCTCCAAGCCCCTTATCCCCTTGGACCTTCAGCCCGACAGAGCTCAAAAGGCTCCAGGACAGTGGTGTTCTAGAGCCGACTGCTACATGTTTACGGATTTTGCGAGTCAGTTGTCAAACACAGCATGAGTAAGTATTAAATTATATACGATTACAATTAACTTACTTTGGAAAAAAGGTAAGAAATACTCAAAACTCACCAAGTCCTAATTATTTTGTTGCATTTTACTGTTATCCATGCTCTCGAGGAGACTTATGTGTAGTAGTTTCATGGTGGAAATGCTATAAACACTGTGTTGCCATGCCTCTCTTCCCAGCATGCCTCTGTCACATAAGTACGACCTTGAAACTGCTGGCAGTATTTATACCATGCGAATCATTGAATACTACAAATTAAGGATTTTTTTTTCCCCTGAGAGCTAGTTGTTAAACATTAACCAGGATGCCACTGCTCCTAGGCATTCCCTCAAATCTCCCTCTGAGGCCCTTAGGACCAGAGAGGGCTTGAGATTTGCCCAAGGCCACACAGTGAGTCCTAGTCGTACTGAGATGAGAGACCAGGTCTGAGGCCTCCACCACAACACACACCTCACTTGTCCTGTGGGTCTGTATTAAATACTCTTTATCTGTGCAGAACACTGTATCGATATTTTTTTTTCTATTTTTAAAAGGAATTCTTTTACAGGGGCTGTATATTATCATTGCTAAAAATTTTAGCCACCTGGAATTCCACCAGCCAGTGATAACCAATGTTAACTATGTGGTACACATCAACACACACACACACACACACACACACGTGTGTGTGTATATATATATAATTTTTACCATAAAAACAGATCAAAAACTGCATCTACTTTTTACTGTCTGAATCCTGCCTTTGTGTTTCAACTCTGCAATATCTTGTGGACATCTATCCAAGTCAAGATTCACCCTTCTCCAAAAGATAGAGTACCTCTTTCCTTAACAGAGCTACATTTTGCAACCAGGCAGACTTGCTTTAAATCTCAGCTCCGGCAGGTATCTGCTATGTGACTAAGGACAGGAAAAGTAACCTCTCTGTGCCACTTCTATAAAATGAAGACAATAGTAACACCTATTCCATTGTATTATCCTGCAAATTAAATGAATATGTGTAATGCTCTTAACACCACCTGGCACAGGGTAAGCTCTGAGTAGCTATTAACGAAGTTTGTGTGTGTGTGTGTGTGTGTGTGTGCACGCGTGTGCGTGTGTGTGTGTGTGTGTGTGTGTGTGTGTGTTGCCTTAATGTTTCACCATGGGTTGCTTTCTACCTGTTGTGATCTTTCTCTGGAGCGGATGCTAAGCCTGGAGCAGGAACAATTAAGAGGAGTGAAATCGTGCTGAAATTAACATCGCCCAAACAGAACTCTTGATTACCTGCGAATCTGCTGCCTCCCCATGGTAACCCCTGTCAGTAATCAGCACTGCTGTTCCTGGCAATCCAAGCCAAAAACTAAGTCATTACTAATTCCTCTTCCTTTCTCCGTTTACATCGAAATTCATTAATAAGTCCTGTCCATGCTGCTTCTAAAATATATCCCATGTCTGCCCATCTGCCTCTGTCTTCACTGCCAACACCCAGTCCAATCGTCTCTACCCTTTTGTGTCCAGATCTGTGCAACACCCTCCTCACTGGTCTTCCTGCTGCCCCTCTTGCTTCCCTCCTCCCCCTACAAAGTATTTTATCCCTAAAGGCCTGAGTAATAGTCGAAAAGGAGTGTAACCTATAGATTTCAACAAATTAGTCGGTATGAAATCAATTTAGTGGGTCATGATCTGATTTTCATTTTAATGAGATAGAAGAATTGGGACTATCAAAACGCGTTGCACAAAATATCTGTTGCTTTGTAACACTTTTGTTTTATTTTGATATGTTTACAAAGCATATGTTCATATACACATCTGCTGTACCTGGTCACTGTGTAACATGTATTTCTTTTCTTTTCTTTTCTTTTCTTTTCTTTTCTTTTCTTTTCTTTTCTTTTCTTTTCTGTGATAGGAACACTTAGATAGCAAACTTTTAAGTATACAATATAGTTAACTGCAGGCGCGCTGTCTGGTAGACCTCTAGGACTTAGTCATCTCGTATACCTGATGTACCCATGTCCCCCTCCTATCAGCCCCTGGCAACCATGGTTCTTCTCTGCTTCTATACATTTGACTATGTTAGGTTCCTCGTGTAAGTGGTATAAGTAGTACTTGTCCTCCTGAGCCTGGCTTATTGCATTTAGTACAATGTCCTCGACATGTATTTCTGAAGCCACTGCTTTAAAACATCTATCGGATGCTATTACAGTGCTGTTCAAAATCCTTCCATAGCTGCCAGCCCACTAGAACAAAGCCCAGACTCCTTACCCTTCGCTCAGGCTCTTAATGACTGCCCTCTGTCTTTCAGACAGGAGCCTTCGTTTTGTTCTTCTAACACCCTCAGCGTGTCTGTACTAGCCGTCTCCACCGCCTGGACCTCTCAGCCCCGTATATGTGCCTGGCTGCACAGTTCATTCGGGCTTCCATTCCAGCGTTGCCTCCCTGCTCATGTATTTGTTCGCTTATTCATTGTCCATCTACCCCCACTCCGCCCACCTGCAAACCAGGTGAGCTCCATGAAGACAGACACCTTGCCCAGCAAACGGCACGCTGCCTGGCACATAGTGGGGCATCACTTCATGCCGGTGAGTCAATGAACTGACCCCAGCACCTCCTTGCAACCGGAAATGAGCTAGAAGCTCTCCCTGAGCCCCCTCTGCAGAACCGCCCTTGTGAACCTTTACCTAACTCACCCCTTCAAAGTGATAAGAAATGCCCTAAGGTCACTGAGGGAGTGTACAGAGTGAGGAGAGCATGCCCCTGTCCCCTGCTGCCCCCGGGCTCGCCGGCCTGGCGCCAAGGGCTTTGTCCTTGAGCCTACCTCGGGCCCCAGCCCCGTGGGATTTCCAGCTCCTCTGAACCTTTATCAGGTGGTTTCACACCTTTATTCCTCTTAGCTTTGTGATTTTATTTTGCTTTATTGTTTTTCATCTTGTCTGTGTTTCATTTCACTTCAGTATTTTATAATAACAGTCCACAGCTTCTGAGTCCTGGCGAAGGCTAATGATTTACTAGCAGATCCTGAGCTTTGGTCATTTCTCTTCTCCCCGCATCTGCCTCCCTCCCCAGTGAAGGCTCTCTCTGGACCGATTCCCCTCTCCCCTCCCCCTCCCCCTGCACCTGCTTGGGAAGAAGGCACCATGCTTCCCTGGGCCTGTGGAGTGAGATTCCGGGTTTGCCACCGCTCCCCCACCCACCTTGCAAGAGCTGATGCCCTCCCCCAAGACCCCTTCCTTTCTGAGCCCCAACTCCAGAGCCGCATTAAAAAGCCTCCCCAACCTCCGCTTTCTCCTCAGCAAGACGATCCGATTAGAATAACAGGTGTGAGCACCATTTGTGGGCTCAGAGGCTCCAGCTGATTGTGAGCAAGTGTGCATAAAAGCACTCTCACTTACCCTTACCCCCTGATGCTCCTGTCCAGAAGCTGACTTTGCTGTTTCTTCTATTAATTTTATTTAAATCCAAGTTAGTTAACATAGAGCGCAATCATGGTTTCAGGAGTAGAATTCAGTGATTCACCACTCACCTACAACACCCAGTGCTCATCTCAACAAGTGTCCTCCTTAATGCCCCTCACCCATCTAGCCCATCCCCCCACCCATCACCTCTCCAGCAAGGCTCAATTTGTTCTCTGTATTGAGTCTTTTATGGTTTGCCTTCTTCTCTGTTTTTATTTGATTTTTCTTTCCCTTCCCCTGTGTTCACTGTTGTGTTTCCTAAATTCCACATACGAGTGAAATCATGTGCTACTTATTTTTCTCTGACTGCCTTATTTCACTTAGCATCATACACTCTAGGTCCATCCATATTGCTGCAAATGGGAATCTCATTCTTTCTGATTGCCCTAGGTCCATCCGCACTGTTGAAAGAGTGACTTCATTCTTTCTGATCATCCAATAATATTCCATTGTACATATAAACCACATCTTTATCCATTCATCAGTCGATGGACATTGGGCTCTTTCCATAATTTGGCTATTGTCGATAGTGCGACTTCCCTGGTTTTGAGTCCTTTCCCCAGTCCTTTCCCCACTTTCCTCGGGCGGATACTCTTCTCTCTGCCTGGCTCAGACCTGGCCCTGCCCTCCCTGCCTCCCAGGTCGCGAACCAGGCTCTCTGATTCACATGGCTGTGCTGGCCTACTCACCTGCCTTCTGGATCGCCAGGTTTAGCAAAAACAAAACAAATAAACAAATAATAAAAAAAAAAGGGGGGGCTGCCCAGCTCAATTTGAATTTCACATGAACAATGAAAAAAAAAATTTTTGGTATAAGTGTATTCTGTGCAATAACTACTTGTTGTTTATTTGACATTGAGTTTAACTGGGTGTCCCGTATCTTCTCTGCAAGCCCATTTTGGGGGGTTCCTTAATTTGCCATGGGGTCAATCAACTACGTCACACCCTGTCTTGGTCTCAGTTTCTGAAAGGGAAACACAATAGATAATTCTCAAGAAAGCTGTGAGGCTGAAAAAGAAATGCTTGAGAAAATCCAAAGAAGTATGACTCATGTATGAGGTTGAGCAAATCTCATTGTCCACCTGGTCTGGAGGTGTCACCTGTGTCTTCCACTGTCCCCAGACAAGCTTCCCATCCAGACTCCTCTACCTCTGTACAGCGCCTGCCCGGTGACCTTCTCAGCGTTGGTCATGCCACCCCGCCCCACTCGGTGCTCAGCTGCCCACAGGTCCCATCAGGCCCTAATGACTTCCCACTGGGCACGTCCTCTCCATCCTGAGGCCTGCCATCAGCCTGAGTGGCTGAGCATTAGAATGATCACCTGTCTCCATTTGCCCAGGACAGCCCTGGCTCATGCCCGTTACTCCTGTGTAGATTCTAGAATGAGAAAGCCTCCTTTACCTTGCAAAAGTACACAGTAAATTATCTGCTGCCCCATCACCACCCTCCGCACCCAGTTCCTTGACTGCTTCATCTCCAGGGACTGACCACTTCCACTTCCAGTCACTTCCACTGCCCTCCGGTCCCCGGACTCCCCCCAGCCACACTCTGGCCATGTCACCTGGGACCACATGGCTTCTGACATTGAAAACACAAACATCTCTCCTTAACCATAACTCGGTGGCCAGCATGGGAGAAAGGACTCATAACCAGCAGAGTTGCACTATTGCTATCTCCTTCTGACTGGGTGATAGCTGAGCTTCTCTTCTTCCCCTTTTTTTTCTTTTTTCTCCATCTACCTTCCATGTCTTGTCACATCTTGTCAATTACTCTTGTAAACAACCCTCTAGTCCCATTGGCCTGCCATCTCACCTGGATGAGAAATTTCCAGTAGGGATCCATCCATCATCAGCCTTCTCTGGACTGGCCTGGGCTGCCAAGGGATGCTAGAGAATGTCACATGATCACACAGACTGAAGCCACTAAATTCTTGGTCTTGGAAGTGGAAATGGCAAGGATGTGGTTCTGGAGGGACGCCCTGGCTACAATGCAGAGCATAGACTGGAGGGGAGGGCTTAGCAAGCAGGAACCCAGAGAGGAGTTACTCATTCTCCAAGACTTTACTAAGTACCTGCTTTGGGTCATTATCATGATCATCATTAAAGCTTTAATTAATTACAAGGGCCATGGGGCAGAGAGGGAAGGACGCAATCATGAGTTGTCAAGGAGGAGTCGGTAGGATGTGGGGAATTTGCAAGAGCAAAGCTCTAGGAAAACACCAGGCTTTCTGGCTTAGGTCACTGGCTGGATGGTCAGGCCTACTGAGGCCGCAAATATGAGGAGAGAAGAGAAGCAAGTTTTCAGGGAGGGATGAGGAGCCTGGCATGGGCAGGCTGGGTTTGGGGCACCCCAAGGCCCCGGGTGAATGGGTGGACAGGCCTGGGGCTGATTGGAGAGTCAAGTCATTGGGTGAGACATCTGGGCTGAGGTGCCAATGTGGGCAATTAAAGAATAGATTCAAGCAAGATCGGACTGAAAGTTGGCCCTGCAGGAATTGCCTGCAATGCCCTCCATTTATCAAGCCCGTCCTATCAGACGTTAGACACGTGCAGACTTCACTTCTTCCGTGCAGACCTCACTTCTTCTAGTTGCCCAGCCACCTATGATATTAGCGATGACATTTCCCCAGCATCCAACATCCAAGCTGTTCTCATACCAAAACCCAGGCTCTTTCCATTGCCCCTGAGTGCAGTAGGAACAGGAGATGTGTGATCCAAACACCAGCCCAATCGCTCGCAGCGTGCCAGGTCAAGAGCTGAGGTTCAGGACAGAGAGCCCTGTGTTGCCTGCCACCGGAACACAGTAGGAGCTTTCTAAATGATGTCAGATTGGAATGTGCTAGTGAGGCTTGCCAAAGTCCATGGGCGTGGGCAGCCTGGAATCTGAGGCTGGTCAGCTGTGGTCCCCATGCACTGGCTCAGAGCTGGTTTGCCCTGGCACATCCTGGGAAGATCTCCAGAGATAAGAGTCCCGCAGGGGTCAGCTCCAAGTCAGCTGACCAGAAAGAGCCGCAGCCACAGAGTGTCTCCAGCGACCAGGAGCTGAACAGCCACCCTCTTCCGTTCCCTTGTCTGCCTGACTCACCTGTGTTATGCCCTTAGCCTGAGCTGAGGGCACTAGAGACTCGATCTTGCCCGGGGAGCACAGTTTACCCTCCTGGAGTGGGAGAGGCCAGCTCTCAGCTGCCATCATCTTCCCAGCACAAACCACTGCCCCTGGCCTGGTGCAAAGGCAGGCTTAGCAGAAATTCTTTCCACAGGTGGACATGCTCCAAGCAGGTCAGCCTCTCCTGACCCTCTCCATCACATACGTCCAAAGGCCTTTCCCTTCTCTGGGGCCTTCGCATCAAAAGTCATCCTCAGGGGCACCTGGGTGGCTTAGTCGGTTAAGCGTCCGACTTTCGCTTAGGTCATGATCTCGCGGTTCGTGGGTTCGAGCCCCGCGTCGGGCTCTGTGCTGACTGCCAGCTCAGAGCCTGGAGCCTGTTTCAGAGTCTGTGTCTCCCTCTCTCTCTGACCCTCCCCTGCTCACGCTGTCTCTCTCTCTCTCTCTCCTAGAAATAAATAAAAAATATTTTTAAAAAATTCAAAAGTCATCCTCAGATCCCAGGAAGGGAAAATGGATTTGTTCTGCAACATGAGGTTAGGAAGGGACCCAAAGGAAGACTTAACTGGCCCCTGGATCATTATCATCACCATCGCTGAAACTTTAATTAATTGCACAGTGTGCACTTGTTTGTCAGAATCGGTCCCTGCCCTGGGGATTTGTAATCAGAGACAGACTTGTTCACGATGCAAGTAATAGAAGAGACATTTACAAACCTCAGACAGAAATCAAAACTATGCAGATGAAAGAATCTGAACTTAAGGCTGAAGACTGAGTTTATCTTCGATATGCCACCAAAAGCGTAAGTAACAAAAGAAAAAAATGGATAAAATGGACTTCATCAAAATTAAAAACTGTTGTGCTTTAAAGGGCACGATCAAGAAAGTGAAAAAGGGTTACCAACAGAATGGGAGAAAAACATTTGCGAATCATACATCTGATAAAGAACTTGTATTCAGAATATGTAAAGCATTATTATAATCTATTAATAAAAAGACAAATGCTGGGGTGCCTGGGTGGCTCAGTCGGTTGAGCATCTGACTTCAGCCGGGGTCATCATCTCACGGTTTGTGGGTTCAAACCCCATGTCAGGCTCTGTGCTGACAGCTCAGAGCCTGGAGCCTGTGTCAGATTCTGTCTCCCAATCTAACCCTCCCTTGCTTGTGTTCTGTCTGTCTGTCTGTCTGTCTCTCTCTCTCTTTCTCAATAATACACAATAAACATAAAAAATTTTACAAATAAAAAAATAAAACATAAATGCCACTTGAAAAAAATATGCAAAGGATCTGAATAGACATTTCTCCAAAGAAGAGATACTCATGGCCAAAGAGCGCATGAGGAGATGCTCGACATCATTAGTCATTGGGGAAAATGCAAATCAAAACCACAGTGAGATGCCACTTCACACCCACCAGAATGGCTGTTTTAATAAAAAAAGGAAAATAATGAGCGTCAGTGAAGGTGTGGGGAAATTGGGGGTGGGAATGGAAAATGGTGCAGCTGTTGCAGAAAACAATTCGGTGGCTCCTCAAAGACGGAAACACAGAATTACCGTAGGACCCAGCAATTCCACTCCCAGGTATAAACCCAAAGCAGTGGAAAACAGGGACTCACACACATCCTTGGTCACACGTGTTCACAACAGCCATATTCCCAATAGCCCAAAGGTGCAAACAACTCAAATGTTCATCAGCTGATGCGTGGATAAGCAACATGTGAATAGTACTGGGCCATGAAAAAAGAATGAAGTGATGATTCATGCTACAACGTAAACCTTGAAACGTGTTTCTAAGTGAAAAAGCCATAGATAGAAGACTTCATTTTGTGTAATTCCATTTGTACGAAATGTTCAGCGAAGGAAAATGTATAGATATTGAGGAAGCAGCTTAGGGATAGCCAGGAGCTTGGGGAGAGCAAGGGCGAGGATGGGGAACGATCAGTAAGAGGTATAGGATTTATTTTCCAGGGATGACAATGCCCTGAACTAGTGAGAGGTGATAGTTGTACAAACCTGTGACTATACTAAGAAACCACTAAATGGTATACCTTCAAGAGATGCGTTTATGTTTGTGAACTATATCTCAATGAATTAAAAAGGCTGAGTGTGGGCGCCTGGGTGGCTCAGTCGGTTAGGTGTCCAACTCTTGATTACAGCGAAGGTCGTGGTCTCGAGCGTAGGATCAAGCCCCACCTCTGGCTCTGTGCTGACAGCTTGGGATTCTCTCTCTCCTTCTCTCTCTCTCTCTCCCCCTCCTCTGTTTATTCTCCCCACTCCCTCTCTCTCTTTCTCTCAGCCTGCTTCTCTCCCTCTCTCAAAATAAATACACTTCTAAAAGGCTGAGTATAAACTGCCAGGTCCTGTTGGGGGTGAACCTGGCCTGCATTGAAAGATCAAGACAGTGGAGGAATAGGGACCCTCTCAAAGTAGCTTGAGCCAAAGGGAAAATCCTCCAGGGAGATGGGACCTGAGAGCGGGTGACACAGGGCCCTGGAGGAGTGAAAACAGGAAGGGAAAGCTGTCAGGAACCAAGCTAAGCTCTCTCCCAGCCTCCCTGCGAGCACTGCCCCAAGCTTCACCTCTGCTTCTTTAATAATCCTCATGACTGCCTTAATAGGCTCTATTTACCTCAGGGGCTTCGCACCGGCTAATATCTGATCCTGACAACCTATACTCCAATTCTAGGAGCACAATCGGGTTGGACCAATCTAGCCTCTAGATTGATGCCCCCAGGGGTTAGATGTCCACCTACAGTCCAATCGGTTGGACCTCAGAAGAGGCTGGGAAACGTGGGCCGTTCCTTTCATATTCTGAGGATGATGCGGGCCGCTGAGCAGTGGGACAGGCAGGGCTGAAGAGCTCCTGACCCAGGGACTCAATCATGCTGTGTCTTTTATCTCTGCTTCTCTCTGTGTGTCAGCTTTGTTCTCTCACTGCACGCTGGTGCTTCCCACGTGGCTTCCAGCAGCTCCGGATCTACACACATTGGAGAAAGGAAGACTCTTCAACGTCCAACGCGATGAATCCCAGGGAAGAAGCCTGGTTAGCCTAGCTTAGGTCACAGAGGAGGCCAGGAGGTCAGTGGAAACCCAGGGGATGAGTAGTCATCTAGCAAAGTGCTCCTTCTACACACATGTGAGTTGGGTCGGGACAGTTCCCAAGAAGACAGCGGGAAGTCAGAACCACAGATGTCTTCCATAGGGTCTATAAAAGTTGGAAGCTGGGGAGAGGATAGGACCATTACCCTATCTGATCAGTATGTGGGGGTGTCTTGGAGGAGGGCAGGAGTTCAGGAATGTTTCCATGATAAAAGAGTTACCATCTGGCATCTTCAAAGTTGCAGCGTTACTAGAACAAGAGATTAGTAACCATCTCCACAGAGTGCGACAACGTGGGGCGCATCAAGGGAAGCTTTCACCAATGACGCTCCATGACTTCCATCCGTTAAGAGCCTAGCGTTTGCTGGGTACTTCCCCACCCCCAGAGCACCTCCACAAACGAGTTCCTTTCCCTGTTCTTCAGATAAGGGAAACTGAGGCTCTGAGGGGCAAAGCCACTCGTCCCTGGTGGAGCAGGACCTTTTGAAGGACTTCTGAATCCAGCTTGGATTCTCTCCATTGCTGCGTGCTTCTCTTCTCTCTCTGCAGACCCCTGGGGTGAGGAGAGGTCAGGGCTGGGGTGGAGTGTGGGGCCTTGTTGACTGTGGCCCGATGGAGGGAGCCTAGACCTCAGGGGCTACAGCCATAGGGCACGTGGCCATCACCGGGCACTTTGGAGGTCCTGTGGGAGCTGCTTGGGTGGGAGGCCAGCAGAGTGTTTGTGTGTCTGGGAGGTCATATCCTCTGCGTAAACATATCCATGAGGGAGCCAGGGCTCCTCCCTGTGACTGAGACCGTTTGATTTGCTTCTGAGCAGTAAACTGTGGCCAACCTGGAGATGGGCTGATACTTCTGGAGAAGAAACCCATCTGACGCTCAACTGCCTCCAAGATGCCTGCCCGATGACCTCCCCCGACCCCCCAGCTCCAGATGTTGGGGCTCTTCTGTGGCCACCACCTTGGAGGTGACAGGTCTGGCCATGGTCAGCTTGTTCCAGAGAAGTCGTGGGGGAAGTGTAACCACTGTTTACACATCCCCATGGAACTCCGATTTAGGGCAGACGAAGCAGATGTGTCCCGGAAGCCTTAGAGAAAACACAGAAAGGAAGATTCCAACCTGGCATGATGAGAGACTTCTAGGGGCTAGAGATGCCTCTAGAACAGACGTGGGGTGCTGGGCGAGTAGCGGGCTCCCTATCATTGGAAGGGTATGGGCTGAGATGGAATATCACCTTGGAGGGCAACACCAGTGGAAGATTCTTTGTGACATTCAAAGCCCTCTCCAGGCCCTGAGCTCGCAGCTTTCTTTACTCCTCCTTTTCCAAGCTTGATTTCCATTCCATTCCTTTTGTTCTAGAGAATACTCATGTGATGAACATTGCCGTTTGCTCCCCGGCCTCCTCCCCGCCCTCCCAGCATTCCGGAACAGCTGCTGTTCCGTCCTGGTGGGACTGGCCCCTCCCCAGCACTGGGGGGAGACCCTGGTTCACCTCAGCCAATCAGTGGGCCTCCATGATGCCACGAGGATGGGCTGCTGGCTGGGCAGTAACTGAAGACAAAGGTCATCAGGACGGAGTATTCCCCCCGGGGAACAGGTTTAGGTTCAGGGGTGGGCATGGGGGCCCAGCAGGACAAACCTGAGTGCGCCCCAGGACCTTGGCACGGCAGCTGTGGGAAGGACTGCTCCCTCCCGGGGACATGACTGAGCAACACACTCTTGGGATGACAGACACACCCAGTGCCCTCCCCGTGTCCCCTCCCTGTCCCATTTCCAATTGCCAGCTCTTGCTTGTTTGGGGTTGGTCTGGTTTGGCTCTGAGGCTCCTTTTCTTGGCTGCTGGAGCCTACTCTGCCTGCTCCCCAGGGTGGGCCAGCAGTACCAGGGCCACTCGGCGGGATAACCCCGCCATGGCTCCTCACTGTTCCCCCGAATCCCTCAGTGGGACTGCCCTCCAGCCCTCTACAGTTTTCTAGATAACGCTTCATGGGTTCTTTCCCTTCCCCATCTCAGTTTTGCCATTTTCCTGCTAAGCGTTTCCTGGGATCACTTCCCAAATAAACTACGTCATCTTAAGCCCTCATCTCAGGATCTGGGGGAAATCTAGCCCAAAGTTCCTGGGCTGCTGCTGACGACCCTCCTGAGGTCTCATGGGAGCCAGTGTTAGTAAGAGACCAGGATCACGAAGAAGGAGGGGCAGAAGAACAAAGAAAAATTGGTCCCTGCAGACAACGGTGAGCTGTGAGATCCATCCGTGCGTGAAGTCTGCCTTTCCTCTAGACATTTCATTTCTGTGACCCGCACATCTTCTTTCTAGTTTAAGCCAGCTGAAGTTGGGATTTCTATCGTTTGCACCCAAGACCGTTGTGACCTACATAATTCGTAACACGGAGAGCCCCAGGCATGGCCTCGCAGGTGGAGGTGGCGGACAGGGAATGCTGTGTGACACGGGGAGAGCGTGCCATGGGGACAGAGCCACTTGGGGCTCTCAGCTGGGCCACCTAGCACAGCCGCTTCCCTGTCCTCTGCAAGGCTTGCTTCTTCATCTATGAAACAGGAGGGTCCTGGAGGAGAAGCCGGCTTGGAGGCCAAGCGTGAGAGAGAGACAGAAACTGGCTGGAGGTCTGAGCGGTCCTGTCATTCTAGGAGGATTCTTCGGTCACTTTGTCAACCGGCACAGATATTTCTCTTTCTTCAGATGATGAAGATCAGGGATCTAAACTTCTCCGGAAAAAAGCTAGAGAGGCACTGCTTGTCCTCATTGGGATGGTGGGGTTGCAACGGTCATTTCGTATGGACTACATACACCGAAGAGCAGGGGAAATACTAAAATATCCGTTCACCTGATGCACATGCACGTGGCAACCCACGGCTTGGTTGTGGGCGCGGTGCCTCTTGGTATGGGCTATTCCGTGTGTAAGGAATTCTAGGCAAAGCCCAGAAGAAAAGAACCTTGATTTCATTGGTGGTGCTTGCTTTAGACATCTCATGTGGCGTTTATATGTTTATGTTGAAAACAAATCATTTGAGGGGCTCCTGGGTGGCTCAGTCGGTTGGGCATCTGACTCCCGCTCGGGTCATGGTCTCGCGGTTCCTGGGTTCGAGCCCCGTGTCAGGCTCTGTGCTGACAGTTCAGAGCCTGGAGCCTGCTTCCGATTCTGTGTCTCCCTCTCTCTCTGCCCTTCCCCTGCTCATGCTCTGTCTCTCTCTTTCTCAAAATAAATTAACATTAAAAAATTTTTTTAAAGAGAAAAGAAAAAAATAAATAAACATTAAAACATTTTTAAAAAATAAAATAAAAATAAATTATTTGAATGGGTCAGACAACAGCATGGTAATTTAAATATTGACTTCCTTTTCTGCAGGTTTGATTTGCCTGGTAACCAACTTCCTAGTGACTGGATAACTAGCTAGGTCATTCAGGCGAGTCAAATTAGCCCAAAAGAAACATGTCCCTTTTAAATACACTTGATAACAGTAAAACATGCAGCTTCTTAAGCTCTCCTGATGAAATTAGGTGTAAAAGAAGACAACTTGGCCATCGTGAAGTCCTCCCCATTGCTGCTGACTATCACATGCTTTTGAGGTTATGTAGGAATCCTGTTTAATTTAACCTTTTCCTGCCTGTTTCGCAGCCTGATTGAGTACTTCAGCTTTTAGGGCTGGTTGGCTCTTCAAAGAGTCATTTCAGAGCAATGCTTAGAATATAACATTATAAGCTTCCCCACAACTGAAAATGTATGTGTGTGAGTGTGTGTGTGTGTGTGTGTGTGTGTGTGTGTAATCCAAGCCTAAAAAGCTGATAACAGCTGCTTAGAAGCCGTATTTACTTCAGAATCATACGTAAACGTGAGAATAACTTAAGCATGGGTCCTCGTTCATTTTTTTCTGTGATTGCAGAATTATATTTATGCTGCTGTTGCATTAGAAAGCTTTTTTTCAATGTCATCTTGAAATAGAAATGTGTATTTTAAGAACTAAAGCAAAGGTAAATGAAAAACACTTTTTAAATTTTTTTTAATGTTTATTCATCTTTGAGAGAGAGAAAGGCGGAGTGTGAGTGGGGGAGGGCAGAGAAAGAGGGAGACACAGAATCCCCGATGTGGGGCTCGAACTCACAAACTGTGAGATAATGACCTGAGCCAAAGTCAGACACTTAACCCACTGAGCCACCCAGGCGCCCTGAAAAACCCTTTTTAAATGTATGAAATTTATTTTTCTTTGTAAGAATGATAAATGTTAACAAATTACCTAAAATCGAAGTCATTAGTGATTTATAAGCAAGGTGGTTTGGTCAGACGTTATACACAAAATAAGAATGTCTTATTGCACTTGTGAAATGTTATCTAACCTGAATTTACATTCCATGATGATGACATGGTAAATGTAGTGTTATTAAAGTAAGTGAACACATCAAAAAATAAATCAACAAATCAATAAATTACTTACTTGAAATAAAGTAGGAGGGTGTTACCAGCCTTTCAGGATTATGGTGAGTTTTGAAAAAATAACACTTGAAAAGTAGCCAATATGTAACGAATATTCAATAAACAGAAGTTATCCCTGATAAGAGAAGGAGACGGAAAAAGAGAGAAAGGAGAAGGAAGCGGGGGATTTAATCTTGCCCTTGAAGACTCTCCAGCTCACACAGGTCAGGGCTGGGAGGGAAACCGGGAGGTCCTGTCTGACTGGAGAGGAGGCTCTATCTTGAGATGCACCAGAGGTAGAGACTAGGGGGCAGCCGCAGACCACTCTCTGAGCACTAGTCTAAGCCCTTTTCACTTATTAATTCATTTAATCATCATGAAAACCCAAGAGGCACCCGCTATGATGACCACCACTTACCACTCTCCAGAGAAGGAAACGAAGGCACAGAGAGGTTGCGTAACTTGCCCAAAGCCTCACAGCAAGTAACACTGGCAGAGTTGGACGGGAACGCAGGCACCCTGGCTGCGGAGCCTCCACTCCTCACTTCCGTGCTCCACTGACTGCAGCCCCGAAATGAGAATCACACTGACTGGCTTTCACGACAGGACCGGGAGCGTGGGCTCTATCCCACGGACACTGCAGATTTATCAGCACAAGCCTGGGGGCTTGCATAAGCCCCCGGTCATTGGTGAAATAACTGTGGAGTCGTCCTAGGGACTGGATTTTCATCCCGTATCTTCCCGCAGGAACAAAACCTCATGTGTATTTTTCACAGGGGCGCTAGGTGGCTCAGTCGGTTGAGTGCCTGACTTCAGCTCAGGTCATGATGATCTCATGGTTCATGGGTTTGAGCCCCATGTCGGGCTCTGTGCTGACAGCTCGGAGCCTGGAGCCTGCTTCGGATTCTGCGTCTCCCTCTCTCTCTGACCCTCCCCTGCTCACGCTCTGCCTCTCTCTCTGTCTCAAAAATAAATAAGCATTTAAAATGTAAAAACAAAAAAACAAAGGGGAAACCAGAGAGTTGGGAAACTATTTAACCCCCCTGAGAGATGAACTAATGATGCAGGAGAAAAAGTGGAGGGTGAAATAAACTCTTAGAAAAACTCGGACACGTTTTGAGACCCTAAACTGTGCTGTCGTAAGAGGCTGGGAAACCTCCTTTTCCTGAGACTTCACTTGGCTTACGACGGCTTAGGGGCTGAAGGAATACCATGAGGCCCTTCCAGAAGGAAGGTGTCCCCAGGAAAGGAGGTGTGTGCTCTTTCAACTTGAAGTCACACAGCTGTCGTGTCCCCACCAAAGACCTAAAGCAGCAAAGACATTTCAAAGCTAACAAATAAATACATAACAGTTCTCAGAAACAAGAAGACAGTATGTGAGTGAACCAGAAGCTTGGACGGATCCTTCAGAAGCCTGAACGGATGATGGGCTCGGGCCTGAAAAGGGACAGCGTGGCGCCGAGCACACGCAGCTACATATCTGCGGCATACCTAGGGCAAGCCATCGCCACTCAGCCAGAGCGTAGGAAGGGGGCTGTGGCTTGAGATACAACTCGGGGCGTCCTCAGGAAACAGTACAGGCTGTGAACGAGGACACGGAGTAGAAGGGCTCTCCAGAGAGACGGTTCTCCAGGCACAGCGAACAGAGATAAGGACAAGGCTACCAGAGGATGGGCAGTGGTCAGAGGGAGGTGATTCTGTTCAATGACCAATCATTCCATTTCGTGTCTATAACCGTGAACCTCACCACTTCGTTCACATCCCCGGAAGGCACTGCTTGCCGTGGAGAGGAGGAAGGATGTGCCAAATAGAGCATACAAGATGCTTAGTGTCCACGGGGCTCTTGCTTTCTTTGCCCCTTCCCTGCTACCCAACACTGGTGTCACTTCTCCAGACATGACCTTGCTCTGAGGCCTCCAGCTCAGGAGGCTGAGTCAGCCACCGCCCTTCTGCACAGGTGTGGGCCTTCAAAGCCCCAAGGCAGAGATCAGCAAGGGTAGGGGCTGGGATTGAGGCCCTGGCAGGGACAGGCACTGGGAGACAGATTTGGAGCAAGGGGGGTCTTCTCTGGTAAATGGATTGGTAGCAGCCATGACTTGACAAATAGTGGGTTCCATGTCCAAGGAACTCAAATCGCAGGGTAGGAAAGAGGAGGAGAACCCTGCCGGTTGTCACTGGTGGGCTGAATGCTGACACCAGCTGTCACTCCCTCCTACTAAAATGACAGTGATAGGATCACGAGAAGGTAGAAACCCATGGAAATAATGGGAGGCCAAGAGGGGATTAAGCAACATCTTGGTCCAGGCTGGAAAGCTGATGGGCGAGTGTAAGCTGAGTCCTATGTGGGCAGGTAGAGAGCCCCAGAGCCAGTGGGTTTACCCGCGGAAGCCTCGGAATTGGAGAACCGGCACCCTCCCTTCCCCCCGGAAGTGGGTGTGAAGGTGGAGCCAAAACGAAGAATGATCGGTCACAAGTGTGCTGAATGGCCCAGCTGATTTGAAAACGGAGGCCCACACAAAACTCTGCGGGCACACATTTACAGCAGCTTTATTCTTCACCGTCCTGGACCAGAAGCCACCGAGACGCCCTCCCGCAGGTGAACAGATAAACAAGCAAAGGAAACGGTATATCCACACGATTATTATTCGTGATAAAAGGAAATGAGCTATGAAGCTCGGAAAGGACATGTGGAAACTTAAACGCATATTGCTAAGGGAAATGAAATGGCCTCATACTGTGTGATTCCAAATAGGGGGCATCGTGGAAGAGACACAGTTCTAGAGGAAGTAACAAGGCCAGTGATTGTGGGGAGTTGGGGAGGGCTCGAAAGGTAAAGTGTGCGGATGGGAGGGCGGGAGGCGATGTCCTAGGGCTGCGAACGCAGGTTGTATGATCCTGTAGTGGTGCATTTGTCAAAACCCACTGAACTTATTTACACAAGGAGTGAACATCAACATATGCAGGTTTTTAAAACATCATCCAGGAGGTCATCAGATCCCGGGATGAAATGCAGAATGTGACGAAAGGATCTAACTGCATTGCACACGCGTGAAGGAACCTGACTGAAGGGATGGGCCAAAGGTGCTGACCCAAGTAATTCTGGAAATGAAAGAAGATAAAGACAAAAGGAGCCGCAGGTAATCACTGTGCTCTAATTGTGCACGAAGCCCTCCCCTTGGGAGGTACAGGTGAACGTTCTGACAGTCCCACACATGGACTGGAGGTAGATGGATGGAGACTGCCTTTTCACTGTCGGAGGAGGAGGTTACAAGTAAGCAGGGAGAAGAGGCTGGAATGATCCATTTCTTGGGGCACCTGGGTGGCTCCATGACTGAAGGGTCCGACTTCAGCTCAGATCATCATCTCACAGTTCATGGGTTTGAGCCCCGCATTGGGCTCTGTGCTGGCAGCTCGGAGCCTGGAGCCTGCTTCAAACTTTGTGTCTCCTTCTCTCTGCCCCCGCCCCCAATTGTGCTCTCTCTCCCTCTGCCTGATTGCCTAGAGAAAAGTCCATAGCCACCAAGCACCACTCCTCAAAGACACACACCCACACACGCGTGCACACACATACGCAGACGTACTCAAGCACGCAGCATCCAGTGAAGATTTGGGGGTCTTTTTCGGACAAGAAGACAGCCAAGAGTCACCTATCTTTTGAGGAAAGCCTCTACAAAGAAACAAAAACAACTTGGAAGAAACAGGCTGTGGAGAGAGAGGAAAACATGGGGGGAAAATGTCCCTGAATCTCTTCAGAGAGATGGGAAGTACATGGCATATGTGAAACAAGAGGAACCATAAGAAAGAACATCCAGAGAACAAAAATGAGCTCTTAGAAATTAAACCTGTAGTCAGAACAAAAGTTTGGTACATAAGGAGAATGAAAAGGCATGGCAAAGATGAGCAAAAATATTTCCAAAACACATGAGTGATAAAGGCTTGTATCTAAAATATACAAAGGAGTCTTGGGGCACTTGGGGGCTCAGTTGGTTGAGCGACCAACTTTGGCTCAGATCATGATCTTGCAGTTCCAGAGTTCGAACCCCATGTTGGTCTCTGTGCCGACAGCTTGGAGCTTGGAGCCTGCTTTGGATTCTCTCTGTCCCTTCCCCCACTTGCACTCTCTCTCTCTCTCTCTCTCTCTGTCTCTCTCTCTGTCTTTCTCTCTCAAAAATAAACATTAAAAAATTAAAAAATATATATACAAAGACTTCTTAAAACTGAACAATAAGAAAACAAACAACCCAATTAAAAACTAGGCAAAATATCTGAATAGATTCCTTCTCAAAGAAGATATATGGAGGTTGAGTAAGCATAAGAGAGGACACTCCACATCACGTCATTAGGAATTATAAATGAAAATAACGAGACCCCACTACACAGTTATTACAATGGCTAAAATCCAAAACACTGACAACACCAAGTGCTGACAACAATGTGCACCAAGAGGAATTCTCATTCATTGCTTGTGCGAATGACAAGCCGGGCAGCCACTTCAGAACGCAGTCTGGAAGTTTCTTACAAAGTTAACCATAGCTAACCATACAATCCAGAAAGTGTGCTCCTTGTATTCAACCAAACAGGTTGAAAACCTATGTCCACACAAAAACCTACATGTGCATGTTTACGGCAGCTTTATTCATAAGTGCCCCAAACTGTCCCACACTGGAAGCAACCAAGATGGTCTCCAACGGGTGCATTTAAAAAGTCTCAATGCAAGCAAGCTGTTTTGAAATAGGGAAGTAAACACCATACTGTTCAAGAATTGGAAAGACCTGTGAAAAAGAGTTGGAAGTCGCTGCTTTGGGAGAAACATAAACATTGAGGACAGGGTGGGAAAGCTGTTCTTGTTGCAAAAAGAAAGGACAATTGGCTTCTTTGACTATGTCCATGGATAACGGTGATAAAAGTAAAAACAGCAGAAAAGGGAAAATTGGAAAAAGAACTGGGGAGGAAGGAAAAAGCTCACGCATTGACTGAGCCACTGAGCCAGTGCTGTTCCAGACACCTCCTTGTGCTTTTCCTCACTGAATCCCGCCGCACCGCAACTGGCTCACCACGAAGCACACATCTCCTCTCCTAGGATGTAGGTGAGATGAGAGCAGCCCAGGGACACGGAGACCCTGCCTGGGGATACACAGCTAATGAGAGTGGCTCAGTCTGTCCATCTCCCTGTTCCCACCGCTTTGGGCAGCTTCTACCAGGACATTATTTTTCTTCTGAGTTAGTTCCTCTAAGGAGTAAAGGTCTGGTCCCTTCCCCAAAGCCTTCCTCCAGTCCCTGCTGACTTGGGGACATAACTCTGTCAGTGAATTAATTCGATCCAGATGGAGGGCTCCACTTGGCTCTTAACGCATGCCTTTGGGGAGTGCTGAGATTTGCTGGGAAACCTTGAGATGTCAGAGGAGAACAAGAAAACAGGAAGGTGACAGCATATGAGGGCTGGGGGTGGGGGCGTCATTTGGGGATGAGTTTGAACCTACAGGAGGAGTCTCTTGCACAGCTGTTGGGCCTGTGGCCAGGCTTTGGGCTCTAGGCCACCATCCCAGAATCTTAGAGGCAGAGACTCCTGTGCTCCACCCCATTCACAAATTCCCCAAACACTTTTGAATGCCCGGAGGCAGGCCCTGGGGTGGGAGCCGGGGTACAGTGTTGAATCAGACGCAAAGCTCTGCCTTGAGGAATCCCCGGTCTAACAAATGAGACAGTAAGACGGGCAGACGTATGAGTAGCCACATAGTTCTGATCCAGTGGGGTCAGAAATGAACATTATAGTAGAGGCAGGGACAGTACCAGAGAGGGGCAGGGGAGGAGGATCAGAGAGAGTCTAGTCTCGAAGGAATTGACATGGGCTGGGGTATGGAAAATGAGCAGGTATGTGCCGAGGCCAGGAGCCGGGAGGCACACCCCAGGCAGAGAAAAGAGCAGGTGCAAAGGCATAGTGCCCCGGACGGCTGGTGAATCCCAGAGGCAGGGTGAGAAAGAATTCTTCCCTGGAACAGCCCCAGCGAGCTCAGGGGACCTGGCGTCATGAAATATGGTTTCCGTTCCTGGTCCTTCCTTGCGTTATCACCTAAGGAAAGTCACCTCCTCTCTCGGAACCTCAGTTTCTTCACCTCTTTAATGAGGAGGGTAGATTTGAACTTAAAAAAATAATACGAAAATAATATACTGCATTGTGTTCTTTAAAAAAAAGATATGTCACATATATATGTGTGATTAAAAAATACATTTCTTGGTCCAGTCCTCCCTCCCTCTGACTTACGTCCCCAAAGCAGAGTCTTTTAATCATTCATGTTTTTGTTTATTGAGGTGGTTAACCTCTAAAACTTTAAATTAAATGTCTGTGGATCTGTTTCTTGATTTGCCAACTTTAGGTAGTCTATTGATGGTCATTGATTTTCATGGTATAATGAAAAGAATTTAATTCACACAAACTCCCTCCTTTGTCTCTTCTCTGTCCATTCCATCCATCCATCCATCCATCCAGTCTATCATCTATTATCATCATCTAATTCTGTCTTCTATTGGTTACATTGGAATATTTAAACAATGTACCTATACTTTGGTTTCTTGTTTTCTCACCTTTATTCAGTATCTCAACAACCTGTTTGAGAATTTGGCTCTTAACTCCTCTACTTTTTATTTCTTTGTCTGCACAACTCCAGGATTCCATTGATTATATGTGTATGTTTTTATATTGTCAAGATTATTAACACTGATATCTGTCTTTAATCATAACTAAGTTTCTATGCATTGTCTACAAGTTGCTTTAAAAATCAAAAATAACATGTATATGTTATGACTGCATTAATATTATTTAGTCTGTAGTCAATATCTGCTATAATTACATTGTCTCTATTGTTTTTCTTGCCTTTTTTCCTGGGAGTTGATATTGCCTTTTGTCCTTGCATTGTCTTTTTTTTTTTTTTTTTTTAGTGGTTACTTATTTGAGAGAGAGGAAGAAAGCATAAGTGGGGTAGAGGCAGAGAGGGAGAGAGAGAATCCCAAGCAGGCGTCACACTGTTAGCACAGAGCCGAATGCGAGGCTCAGTCCCACAAAGCACAAGATCATGACCTGAGTCGAAATCAAGAGTCAGATACTTAACCCACTGAGCCACCCAGGTGCCCGCTTCCTTACATTGTCTTGTTTTGTCCTATCCCTAAGCCCTTCTGGTGTCACAAGGATAATATGAAATCTCTGGAAATCTCTAGATTGTAAGCTCCACTAGGCAGGCATTTTTATCTGTTTTGTTCAGTGCTGTGTCTCCTCAACCTGCTATGTTGAACCTGAAATAAGAATAATTTTTATCCACCTCCCAAAACTATTAAAAACTCAGTTGTACCGAAACAACTTCTTTTAAACCTTTTTTTCTTTAAGTGTAAGCAATCTCTACACCCAATATACAGCTCAAAGTCATGACCCCGAAATCAAGAGTTGCATGCTCTTCTGACTGAGCCAGCCAGGCACCCCCTGATAAACTTATTATGTTTTAATTTAATTTATTTAGTTCTATTATTTTTCTTTAGTAGGCTCCACACCCAACAGAAGGCTCAAACTCACGCCCCCAAGATCAAGCATTGCATGTTCTATTGACTGAGCCAGCCAGGGCCCCTTCAAAACAACTTCATAAGCATCAAGTACCGTAAACATAAAATGGTTTTCATTATTTCTGCTTAATTTCCTTATTTTTATTCAAATGTAGTAATCCTCTCCATCACCTCCCAGGCTAATGATGATTAAGCATCTGTATGCAGTAATGAGAAGCTCACTTTCTATATTTGGGCATCTCTGATTCCCAGAACATTGTTCCTCTATTAAGTTTAAAATGATCTCTCCGTAATTTCTTTTTTTTTTTAATTTTTAAAAAAAATGTTTGTTTGTTTTTGAGACAGAGTGACTGGGGGAGGGGCAGAGAGAGAGAGAAAGACACAGAATCTGAAACAGGCTCCAGGGTCTGAGCTGTCAGCACAGAGCCAGATGCCGGGCTTGAACTCACAAACAGTGAGATCGTGATCTGAGCTGAAGCCAGGTGCTTAACTGACCAAGCCACCCAGGTGCCCCAGTCTCTCTGTAATTTCTCACCCATGGGCCTTGCTCATCTTTCCATGGCCTTAGACTGTCAGGCAGCTGGTTTCCTCCTGGGTCAGTCCTTCAGAAATAGGATCGCTGTATCATGACCTTCTTTGGGCTTATCTTTTGGAAAGCGTTTTACTACAACTTCTCCCTTCCTTCCCCACCATACAGGGTCCCATCCTTCAACATCTGACCATGTGGCCCAAAGGGCACTGTCTATAACTGCCCACAGGCTCGAGGCCCATTTCAACATTCACAGTAAACATATGACTGAGCCAAAGTCAAACATTTAATGGTCTGAGCCACCCAGGTGCCTCTTAAAATTTGTATTTGATCATTTTATAAAATCGTGAGTGATTCCCAGGGTAGCTGGTTGGCTCAGTCAGTTAAGCATCTGACTTCGGCTCAAGTCATGACCTCACAGCTCATGGGTTCGAGCCCCGCATCGGGCTATGTGCTGACAGCTCAGAGCCTGGAGCCTGCTTCTGATTCTGTGTCTCCCTCTCTCTCTGCCCGTTCCCTGCTTGTGCTCTGTCTCTCTCTCAAAAATAAACAAACATTAAAAAAATTTTTTTTAATGTTGAGTGATTCCCATTCAACGGCTTCAGGAACATTTTTGGGAAAACTGAAGTGCAGATCAGATAATATTTTAAAAGTTTTCTTGGAAATATTAACAGTTAGAAACCTTATTTGGTCTTCTAAATTGGGAATGTGGGGGTGGGTTTGCATATAGGCCCTTGAAATCCAAATGCCAGGAACCACCTGACTAAATAAATGGGGGAGGGGAAGAATGGAAATCCTGGCAGTCTCTGACTTCCCGGACAATGCCCTTAGGTCCTCTCTGAGCACAGGCAGTTACCTTCCCGGCTCTGAAGGCCAGCCCAGGGCAGGGACAGTGAGGCAGAGCAGCCCTGACTGATGAGATAGCGAAGTGGGCAGGGACAGGGCCAGCATGCAGGGGCTCGGGCTACAGAATGGGTTTGGCTTGTGCAGCACTGGAATGAGCCTTGTTATCTTTTCCTGTCTCGGAGGTCCGGGAGGTCCTGTGACTACTTCTCCCCAATAATGAAGGGAGGGGTACAACTGAGCGCCCAGCACAGCTGAGCACCCAGTAAGTGACAAAAGAGGAGATATAAAGGGGAGTTATTTGCCGGAGTCCTGAGAAGCCCCAGCCTTTGATTGGGGAGGGCTTACAGAGATCTGGGAAGCCTTCCTGGGGAAGGAGGAGTCAGTTTAAGACTCTGAGAGTTACGGAGAGGTACAGAAGTGGCAAAGTGCATGATGTCTACAGGGACCAAGAGGCAGCAGTCAGGTCAGGCCTGAGAGTAGGTTAATTTGGGGAATGCTATGTTTAAGAAAGTCACTTAGTCGTCTTTACCACAGGGCTATCAACATGGTGGTATGACCTGTGAATCTCCAGGAATCAAATATTCCATGTTCCCCCACCCCCACCCTCCCACCCCATCATGGACCCTTTACCCAGAGAATGCTGTGGAAAGTCGGGAGAAAAGACGAAGAGGCTTGACGGGCCAAGATCATGACAAGCCCGACTGAGGTGCTCAGTCTTTCCTGTGTACGAGAGGAATGTGGGCTGAGTACTAAACATACAGATTCCAGGGCCCCATCTCTTGAGGAGAGCTTGGGAGCAGGGCCCAGGAATCTCTGTCTGACAAGCTGATGCCCACGTGAGGGTTCCAGTGACCACACTTTGAGAACTGGGAGTACAGATGAGACAGTAGCAGTGCTCAGAGGGCCCGGGAGCTACAGGTCAGACAGCAGTCACGGATTCGAGCCTCTGTAAGGGTAAAGGGCTGAGAGCTGAGAGCCTGCAGTCAGTCACTCCACCTCCCTCTGCTTTAAGGGGTGGGGGTGGGGAGAGCTGAGCTGCCTACCTTCTGTAGAGCAGAGGAGGTCCCAGCAGAGCCACTCGTCTCCCCCCTGGTGTCTGAGATCAGGTACTGCAGACCCAGAGAGCACCCGCAAGAGCCCTAGGAGGTGGACAAGACTCCCCTCAAACCTTGCTTCTTCCAGGAAGCCTCCCCTAACTCCCTCCTCCTTTCTACGCTACTGCAGTGCTCATTTCTGAAACATACCGTCTCCCTTGGATCCACCTCTTCCTGATATCTCTACGACAGTCATTTTCGAGCTTATGCAAACACTGATAGCTTTCTGTCATGAAGCGGGGAGACTTGGGGATACTCTGGACAGCTGAAGGTCAACGGATTGCAATTAGAGTTACAAAAACAGCAACCGAGAAACAAATACCAGTGATGTACTGGCCAGGGAGAAGGGGGAGGGGAGTCAGAGACATCTTCCATCCAATACGACCCTGCTTCAATAAAGTAGATCTACCAAGAGACCGCAGGGGCGTGTCTGGGTGGCCCAAACTCTTGGTTTTGGTTCAGGTCATGATCTCGCAATTTGTGGGTTCCAGCCCCACATCGGGCTTGCGCTGACAGCACGGAACGTGCTTGGGATTCTTTCTCTCCCTCTCTCTCTCTGCCCCTCCTCTGCTCATGTGCACACATTCTCTCTCAATAAATAAACATGAAAAATTAAAAAGAAAAGAGACAGCAGAAAGGCAACCTACTGTCAGGCTCATTAGTATGACATTGTGGAAAAGGCAAACCCATGGAGACATAAATGAGCTCAGTGGTTATCAGGGAAGGTTTGGGGATGAGCTGAAGAAAGGAAATGCTTTGCAGTCAGGCTTGGAGGCAGGAGGAGGGATGGGTTAGAGAAGGCCCCAGAAGGCACCCTACCTCCACAGACCACAGTAGTGGGGAAAGATGCACGCTCAGCCAGCACACAGAACCCTCCCAACCCTGCCTTGGCCACTGACCAATGTCTGAGTGACGCGAGAGGCCCAGAAAATATGCTGCCGAACATTCTGTGAGCCGTGGGTCACAGGATCTTGGGTAGAAAATGAGATCAACAGTAAGAGCAACTGACTTGATTAGAGCTTTCTGTGTGCCGGGTGTGATGTGCTACAGGCTTTACATATATTATCTCATTTAATCTTCACAACAATCTCTCGAGTTATTATTACCCCCGTGTAACCCAGGAGAGGCCTGGAGTCCAGAGATGTGAGGTAATCTGCACAAAGTAACACAACAAGTAAGACAGAATGGGATTTGAATACAGGCACCTCTGGCTTCAGAGCCCCTGGCCTCAAACACCCCTGCCTTTTACTGCCACACAGGCCACCTGCCATCACCCCAATGACAGGGGAGTCTCCTCCCCTACCTTCCTGCAGAGCACCCATCCTGCCTTGGTTTGCACACCTCTACTGGAGGGTACTCACGATTTTTCCAGGAAAGCCCTGCTTAAATGAACTTAAAGTTGACTTCTGAGTACATCCACCCACACTCGGTTACCCCTTTGGGCCCTGAGATGGTTGTTAGTGCTGCCCATCAAACATTCCCACCTGGTCTCGGGTACTGGGTAGGATTGCACTTCCCTGCCTCCTGAAATTAGGTATTCCCACATGACTTCCTCTGACCAAGGAAATATGAACACTTTTTTTTTTTTAATGTTTATTTATTCTTTGAGAGAGAGATAGAGGCAGAGCATGAGCACAGGAGGGATAGAGAGAGGGAGACACAGAATCCGAAGCAGGCTCCAGGCTCTGAGCTGTCAGCACAGAACCCAATGCCAGGCTGGAACTCACGGACCGTGAGATCATGACCTGAGCCAAAGTCGGTCACTCAACCACCTGAACAGACACTTTAAAAGCCAGTATACAGTTCACCACATTCTTATGAGGCAGAGTTTGGGGGCTCATGTCTGTCTGGAGGAAAACCCACTTGGCTTGGACCCCCTCGCCAAGTGACTCGGATGAACAGAGCCCCCTCCTGATCTGTGCTGTGAAGGGAGTAAGAAATAAGTCTTGGCTGAGTAAGCCTGAGATTCAGGGATTGTTCATTACAGCAGCGATGCCTAGCCTATCCTGGCTGACCTATCCTGGGTCCCACAGGGCAAGTCGATCTGCTCAGGACCACCAACAACCAGCCTCCTCCCAGTCTTCTCTAAGTTCTACAGCCCCAGTTTTTGTCAGCTGAGCCTCCCATGACTCGGGTAGCTGATGTCTTACCTGCTCTTTTCTTCTGGACACATTGCCATGTGAGAACTGGGCACAATAGTCCAAGAGCAATTGACCAAGCCCATTGCCTCTTCCCTCCTCCTCGGTCCCCTCCCCTTGTGATGCAGCCAGTGGTTTCACTAGGCCTTCACCAGCTAGACAAGGAAGCTCCAGCCTCCGATTCCATTCCCACCTGCCTGGTCCTAACTCTTTGGGCCCTGGATAAAGAGACGGCTTGGGATGTAGAGTAAGACTGACCTGGGTTTTTTTCTTGGCTCTGCTACTAACTGGGTTACTGTGGATGAGTTACTTAACCTCTCTGAGCCTTTTTGTCTCTCTCTCTCTCTTTTTTTTTTAAGCTTTTGTTAATGCTTATGTATTTTTGAGACAGAGGGAGACAGAGCATGAGCGGAGGAGGGACAGAGAGAGAGGGAGACACAGAATCCGAAGCAGGCTCTGTGCTGACAGCTCAGAGCCTGACATGGAGCTCGAACTCATGAACTAGGAGATCGTGACCTGAGCCGAAGTCGGATGCTCAACTGACTGAGCCACCCAGGCACCCCTCTGAGCCTTTTTCCCAAATGAAAGACAGAAATACTAAGGCTGACCTTGAGATAGTTTCAAGTATCAGGTAAAGTACCCAGAACCTGCCTGGCATCTGTGGGTCTGTGCAGATACTATTTCCCTTCCTTTCCCCCTCACCTCCATCTCCTTCAGGCTCCCAAGATGGGGAAAGGGGAAGAGATTTCTGGAATGGCGCCCTGGGTGACTCCTGTACCACTGCTGTGGTCTGAACCAAGCCTCAGGCCAGTCAGGGCCCCCCCCCCAACTCCCTTTTCCAGGGCAGCTGTCTGCTCCCTCAGCCCCCATTCCAGGGGGCTGCCCCGTGGGGCTGGGAAAGAAGGAAGTGGACTCCAGGCTGCAGATGTTCAGAGCTCAGAGCAGGCTGCTGGGCTAATCCCGAGGCTGCTGGCGAGGCTGGGCCAGAGCCTCAGAAGTAGGCTTCCAAGCGGCCCCCTCCTGCCTGCCGGCTGCCTGTGGCTCGGCTCAAATTTCCAAGGCCCCCAGCTCAGGAACAGCTGCATGGCTTCCCCTCCCGGCCTCCGAGTTCTCTTCCCCCAACGTGAGTCAAACGGACAGCAGAGCAGCGCTAGCCAGGGGTCTGGACGGAATCCAGACGTCTCCCAGCCCCTCAGCCCCGTTCTCTGAAGCCTTGAGGAGCTCAGACCCACGAGGTTTCTTGAGGCTTTCAACTTGGAGACGCATTTCCTGCTGCTCTTCATTGGGCGGAAAACCTCGGGCCCCGCTGTGATGCTCGGATTTTTGTCTGCCCCCCCTGCTCCCTGGCCGGGTGGGCTTTTCAAGATACCCTCTAACCAGCGTGGGGGGGCGGAACTGGGCTGGGGCTGCGGCCATTAAGTTCAACGGCAACNCCATCCGGCCTGTTTCCCCATCAGACACATGACGTTGTTGGATGAGTACTGCTGCTGAGATGCTGGGGAAAATACTAATTTGAAAAGATATATGCACCCTTATGTTTATTGTAACATTATTTATAGGAACCAAGATATGGAAGTAACCTAACTATCCATCCATAGAAGAATGGATAAAGAAGTTGTGTGTGTGTGTGTGTGTGTGTGTATACACACATACGATGGAATATTACTCAGCTATAAAAAATAATGAGACCTTGGGGCACCTGGGNACCTAACTATCCATCCACAGAAGAATGGATAAAGAAGTTGTGTGTGTGTGTGTGTGTGTGTATACACACATACGATGGAATATTACTCAGCTATAAAAAATAATGAGACCTTGGGGCACCTGGGTGGCTCAGTCAGTTGAGCGCTGGACTTCAGCTCAGGTCATGATCTTGCGGTTTGTGAGATCCAGCCCTGTGTCAGGCTCTGTGCTGACAGCTCAGAGCCTGGAGCCTGCTTCAGATTCTGTGTCTCCCTCTCTCTGACCCTCCCCTGCTCATTCTCTCTCTTTCTCTCTCAAAAATAAACATTTAAAACTTAAAAAAAATAATGAGACCTTGCCACTTGCAACAACATGGATGGGGCTAAAGGGCATTAGGCTAGGTGAAGTAAGGCAGTGCAGAGCATCAAGAGCCCAAATCCCTCTGTCATCATTCAGCCCATAGGGTGAGCAGAGCCCCAACCAGAGTCCTCCCCCATAAAGTGCTGGTCCTCTCATGGGGACAATGAGTGCAAAGGAGCACATTGCCTCGCCTTCTCTCTGCCCAGGCAGCTTTATGACGGCCACAGTGGCTGCTGAGCGGTGCGTCCTGAAGCATCTGACTTGCTTTGGCCTTTATTCAGATCCCGTGGCCCGGGGCTGAGGGACAAGCTGATGGGAAGAGGAGGAAAGTGGGAAGGAGGAAAAGGGTGACAATGAGCTCCCGCGGGAGCCTCTGAAGCTCCTGGCTGGTGAGTGGAATTTGTGATGTACGAAGCCTCATGTGCCTGAGCCTCACCGAAGCCGTCCTCAACACTGTCAACTGGACAGGGCTTGGGCTGTTTAGGTGGGGAAATTGAGTCCCAGGGAAGAGCGGTGGTGGCTTGCCCAATCTGCAGCCGAACCAGAGACCAAACCTGGACCTTGTGATTCCCAGTGTGGGCTCGCTCTGTCTTCTTGACATCAGCAGGGGGCCGGAGTGCAGGCTTGGAGGGGCTGTTCTGCCTCCCCTGAGGGCCCATTCTACAGCTGAGGAAGGAGATGAGTGGGTGGATCGGGGGGTGCTGGAGCTGCCACCCTTGCTCCAGCTGCCCCCCACTACGGCCCCTGCAAGCCTATTCTGCCCTCGCAGCTTCCCTCTCCATCCGTAAAATGGAAACTGTAGTTCCCTGGTAGGTGGTTTGTGGGGCCAAATGAGACCAACCATACCCGTGGCCAGGGTTGCAGGCTATAAAGCAGAGGAAAGACAGGCACGCTGCCTCCTCTGGCTCATCGCGGCCCCAGCGAAGACGAGGTCAGACTGTCCTGTCCTGCTGGACCCAAGTGGGTGTTTATCTCACCCCCCTCTGGGGTTGGCTTCAGGCCCCTTCAGCCAGTAGCACACTTGAACCAAACCCTGGCTCTGGGCCGCAGCCCCGGGCTCTGGGAAAGAACTACACGCATCAGGCCTTGATCCGCCCACCTCCCCAGACTTGGGCTAAATTAAGTGCATCCCAGGGCAGTGGTTTTGTCCCTAGAAACCAAACATGCGCTTCTTCCCTCCCCCTCCCCCCACGCACAGCTGTGCCTTCCATCAGGCCAGGTGGCTGCAGAGTTGACAGGCGTCCCAGCCACAGCCCCGGAGGCTGTCTTCCGGTGGCAAGTAGGGGGACAGCAAGGGGAGGGGAGCTACGCCCACACCCTCACCACAGGCCGAAGCCCCTGCCTTCCCCTCTTCCTTCCACACATACTTTCCCAGCCCCTTCTGAATGCCCCGCCTGCTCCTCCAGGCACGTGAAAGACAAAACCGATCCCTGATCCCTGCCCTCATGGAGCTTACGCCCCCCCACCGTGAGGGGACAAATGGGGAGCACGCCGGCTGAGTTAAGCAGTGTTAGAAGGTGGCGAGCGCTACGTGGACAAAAGAGAAAAAGAAGACGTCCACGAGGGGTCAGGAGTGCCGGGGCGGAGGGGGCAGGCCCTGCAGTCTGAAACAGCGAGGTGCGGACCCACTTCCCGGGCGGAGAACAGCCGAGGAGGCCACCAGACCTCCCCTCACCAGCGGAGTTCAGGTCTGGGAATGCTGGCCTCCGGCACTCGTTTTGACTGTTTGCAGGGGTGGGAAGGACATCCAGCTGTTGACATGGCTCTTCCGGGTCAAGCTCGGCGACAGCTTCTCCCTGTCCTGGGCAGGGAGGAGGCCAGGCTCTTCTGTGGGTGGAAGGGCCCCCAGAGCTCAGGTGTGCCCGGGGACAGCCCTGCGGTGGGGATGAGGCCAGTGCGAAATGCCCTCCTGTGCCAAGCATTTGGGCCCTGATTTAAAACCAAGGAAGCCCCGGTGGCCACACTGAAACAGCCGTGGCTGGGCATGCTGACCAGCGGGGGGCGGCCACGACCCGGGCGCTCTGAGAGGCATGGGTGTCTGTCCCCGACCTACCCTCCATGCCACCACACACTCCCCTAGGCTCCCACACACTGTGCCGCACAGGCTCATCCGTGGTACCCGGCACACACCCGTCCACACGATGAGAACACAGCCGCCAAGCACACACCCACACCTACCGCACCGCCACACTCCGAAGGACCCTCCATTCACACTCACATCAACAAATGCCACACAGCAGAGACCGGCAACACATATGCATACTCCGTATACACATACACAATACAGCACAGACCTGTCTCTCTCTCTCTCTCTCACACACACACATACACACGTCCACACAAACACACAGGCCACCCCCGCCCCTCAAGACACTGTGTCATACATAAAGCACAGGCCAAAAGTCTCGAGACAAGTTCTCCAAAACTGTCCTTGTCACTTATGGAGTTGGGCGGGTCCTGACTTCCTGAGCTGGCCCCAATGAGATATCCATCGGGCACCCACTTTATGTCCCTTCCAGGGCAGCACGAAGGGAGAAAAGGTCAGAGTTATCTTTGTGTCACTTCATCAAATGCCCACTCACAAGGGACTTTTTCTTTAATCACATGGGGCTCTTTGGGACAAGGGGAAGATATTCTGGCATAAATACCAGAAGTCAGGTTTCACTCCCAGCCTGTCGGCTTCCAGTTACATGTATGTCACTGGGAAAGATACTGTAGCTCCTCTAAACCTTAGTTTCTTCATCTGCAAAATGGGAATGAAAACTGCCTTTGCCAAACTTCTCCGCTGGAGTGAAATTCCATGTGAAGTTGCTTTGCCACTTGAAGAAGTACCAATACAAAATAGGATTGCCAGTAATTTGGGCACATTGTATATGGTTTATTGTCTAATCAAGGCAGGAAGCTTGGGCAGGGGGTGGAGGAGAACATGTCTTCTTTTCCTTTGTCTCCCCTGCTGTTTCAAGAGGGATGCTCACATGGAAAAGCCAAGATGGTGCTGCAACGTAGGCCGTCTCTTCTCATCTCAGCACCCGGCAGGAAGTGATTCTTGCCAGCACCCATCCTCCCGTGGGCTGTCCAGGGCAGAGAGGTTCAGGTGAGAGAGGTGAGAACACCAAGGCAGGGCAGAGAGCCCAGCCAAGGAGGAGAGACAGAGAGCTACAGCATCACCAAGGCGCGGCCTGCCCACCCTGCTCAGGGCTGACACCAGCACTCTGCAGAAAGCACTGGAAGGCCCTCTGCACTGGAAGACAGCTTCTCGGTGCAAGGTTACAGTTGCTTTGAGCAGTCTCGGGGCTGGGGGTCCCAGGCAAGAAGGTGACTAGATCCCTGTGGCACGCTGTAAAAACACGCAGTAAGCTCTTAAAGCTTCCTGGCAAATGGGGACTCTGTCCTTCTCAAAACCCACAAAAGGTTGTAATAGTCTGGGTGGGGGGGCCCAGGTGGGCAGCTCTGAGCCACTGCTACTTTGTTGGGGTCTCTCTCAGGTAATAATTCTAACGGCACCCTCTGGAGCGAGGGCAACAGCCCTGTGGCTTTGAGGACCAGGCTCGCTCATTCTAATTTCTCTGTCCTGTTGGGGGCCTGCCTCATCTTCCGATGTGTCTGCGTTCCAGTCCAGGAGACCGTGGGGCAGCCTGGAGCCTCTGCCCCGAAGGGAGGGGGAAGGAGCCCTCTTGCTGGTCATTCTGTTTGTCACCCCTTCCCCCACTTCTCTCTTCCCCTTTCTCCTGTGAACTTGGGGAAGCTCATCCCTGTAGACTGAGTCTTTCTGGCTCCTCTGCCTCTGGTTTCTGATCAGGTTGGCCAAAGGGAGCCACAGGGGGCTTCTGGAGGGCAGGAGGAGCAAGCCCAGGGGGCATTCCTCCCTGGCTCCCTTCCCTCCCCATGAGCATGTCTCCATTGGCAGATGTGACCTCCATGATGGCAGTTCCCTCGGAAGACCCCTCCTCCGTGGCTCCGGCTCTCAAGGGGTCCAGAACAGTTTCCTCTATTCCCAGCAGCCTGGGGTGGTAAAGGATTTCCACTGTGGCTAGTCTTTGGAGCCTCTCCATTTCCTGCTTGTTCCCTGCCCCACCTGCACACCTTTGTAAGTAATACATTATAGCATCTTCATGGGTGTCACCTGAGGTGACTCTGTGTCCTGTAAAGACACTACTGGATACAGCCCTTAAGGGAGAGTGATGTATAAACATCTGGTCCAGATGGAATGTTCTTGACTCTTGCTGCCTAAGCTCTGGATCATTATCACCCTCTTCTCTCCCTACAGATTCTGCTTCTCCTATATTTCTTTCTAGATGTACCATGTGACACCCAACTGTTGGTCTGAACACCTTCTATTAAATAAAAAATGGCTATCTTGGTGCCTGAATGAATTGACTGAGAACCCGACGCGATGAGGCTGCCTTTTCCAGCCTCAATCAAAAGTTTAGGGACCCCAGAGTCAGCTGTCAACATCCTTCTTAGTGCAAGAGTCATGCAAGGAGCCTCTCACGATGGCCAGCCAAGTTCTGCTTGTGTACTTCCAGAGATGGGGAGCTCAGTACTTCTTGAAGCAGTCCATTTTATTTACAAATGACTTTCTTTATTTAGCTCAAAGCAAAATCTGTCTCCCTCTAATTTCTGCCCCCAAGACACAGCCGTGACCTTCCCACCAATCTGCACCATCTTCCACACAAAAGCCCTTCAAAAGCATCAGTAAAAACTGTGTCTTCCTGAATCTTCTTTTCTCCACATATTTCATGTCTAATCCACCCCCCATGCGGATTTTGAGTCTGTGTACCAGCACAGTTCACAAGGTTTTTTGTTCATTAAGGCCCACATCTGACCAGTGAAGGCTAAACCTTCTCCAGTTACTCCAAGGTGGAGCAAAACATACTCCATGGCCAGCAGAACATAGCAGATTCCCCTCCTTTGAAGGCCAGCTCTGAACATCTCTGTCACCTGTCTCTATCCTCAACATCAACCAAATTCCAAGACACTCTCCCATAATCTCAGACACACATTAGGTGCCCAAGAAACATTAGTTCCCTTCCACCTTACACGATGATCTCAATACTACCTTCATGTTATCATTAATTCAAAGAAATAACATGCTTCCAGTATATACTAATTCTGGAAGACACAAAGATTTTTGAAATATAGTAAGACTTTACCAAAAGAAAAAGATTGAAAAGATGTGTTCCCTACCAACAAGGAGCTTAAAATAAGATATAAATAAACAAATGAACAATGATAAGATACTATAATAAGTGTTATATAGTCCCTCCTTCCAAAGTTTTTAAAATTATTCTACACAATTTCCTGTAACATTTTAGAGAGAGGTAGTATTTCATCCTAGAGGTAACCAAAAACAGAACAAGCATTTGTATAAAAACAGTATCATTAGATTTTGGATATAATATATATTATAACGTATCTTGAAGTATACCAAAATTATTTTTCTAATTTGTACATTTAAAAAATTCCTTGGAGTAAATAATTTCTGCTTTATTGATTTACTGGATTTTATATATACTTAAGAAATTTTCATCCCGAGAAGCCCATGGAATGACAACTTTAAAGTGTTGAAAGTGAAAAAAAAAATCTGCCAACATAAGAGTTATACCCATTGAAATACACTTCAAAAATCAAAGTTTGAGGTTGTAGGAAAATGAAGGCAATGACATCATTTTTAAATCTCCCCTTATCATCACCAAACAGAGCAACCAGATAGCAAAATAAAAACTCATGGACAACAAAAAAAAATAGATGATAAAACTCTAGCAAAAACAAAAACAAAAAATTATGGCAAGACTGATAAAGAAAAGAGATAAAAATTACCAGCATTAGGAATAAAAAGAAGATATCAGTTAAACCCTATAGAGATTAAAAAGATAATAAAGGAGGCACCTGGACGGCTCAGTAGATTGAGTTTCCAGACTCCTGATTTCAGCTCAGGTCATGATCTCAGGGTCATGGGATTCAGTCCTGCATCAGGCTCTGCACTGAGTGTAGAGCCTGATTAAGATCCTCTCTCTCTCCCTCTGCCCCTCTCTCCTGCTCACATTCTCACTCTTTCTCTCTCCCTCTCTCTCTCAAAAAAAAAAAAAGATAATAAAAGAATATTATAAACAACTTTATGTCAATTAACTTGACAACGTAGATGAAATGAATTTCCTTGAAAGGCACGAATTACCAAATCCAAATTATCTTACATCTATCGAAGAAATGACACCAAAGAGAATCTACACCTGAGTTATTTGAATGAATAAGAATAGTTATCAAGGTTGTGGGATACAAAATAAAAATATAAAAATAGCTTGCATTCTATTCACTACCCACAGACAGAAAAGAATCCGTTCATAGTTGAAATAAAAGATACAAGGTGCCTAAAAACAAATTTTGTGAAAGATATATAAGCAGAAAAAATTGGAAATCTTTAGGAAAGATACGAAAGAAGACATAGACCATAGTCCTAGATCGTAATATTCAGTATCGTAAAGATGCCAATCCTTCCTCCAACTGATTTAAAGATATAATATTATGATTCCTATACATATCCTAACAGGTTTTCCCATGAAATTTGATAAACTGTCTCAAAATGTTTTTGAAAGAGCCAAAAGCCAAGATCCTCTTGAAGAACAAGATGGGCGCATTTCTTCACCAGACATCTAGAATTACGAGAACGCTATAGCAATTAACACAGTGTGGTTCTGTTGCCAAGATAGACAAATTAACAATGACACAGAATAAAGAGGCCAGACACAGACCTTCCTTTGTTTGGAAATTGCATTCATGACCAGATTGCAGTTGCAGATCTATGAAGAAATAATGGACTAGTCAATAAACAGTATCAGGACAAATTCTTATCCATAGGGGGGCATAATGGAGTCAGATCTCTACTTCACACCAAGGGGGGAAATCAATTTTAGGAAGTTGGAATACTTCAGTGTGAAAAAGCAAAACAACAATTTTAGAGCAGAGTATCTTCACGACCTCAGTGTAGAGAATGATTTTTTTCAACCCAGGAAATGAAATAAATACAAGAAAATGCTGATAAATAACAACAACTGTACTTGTTTTCTATTGCTGCACAATAAATTCGGCAGAGCTTAAAAGAGCACTCCTTTGTTGGCTCACAGATGGAGTAGTCCAGAAACCCACGCACAGCATGGCTGGGTTCCCTGCTCAGAGTCTCACAGGCTGAAGGCAAGGAATTGGCTGGGCTGGGATCTCATCTGGTATTCTAGGTCCTCTTCCAAGCTCATGGTGTGTGTGTGTGGGTGTGTGTGTGTGTGTGTGTGTGTGTGGCAGATTTGGCTCCTTGAGGTTGTAGGACTGAGGTCTTTGGGTCCTTGATGGTTGTCCATCAAGGTCTATTCTTAGTTCCCAGAGATCACCTGCTTTGCCATGGAAGATGGACCTCCATCTTCAAAGCCAGCAATGGCACATAGAAACTCTCATGCTTCAAATCTCTGACTTTCTTCTGCTCCTGAGCTCTAGACTCAGGTTTGAAGGGACCACATGACTTGGTCAGGCACACCCAGATAACATCCCACTTGATTAACTCATACTCAACTAATTAGTCATCACAGCCACATCTGCAAAATTCTTTTTGCCATAGAATATAACATGATCCCCAACGATACCTGTCACAGTCGCAGCCTTTGTCCATACTCCAGTGGGGGCGGGGGGACATTATACCAGGGTGACGGGCATGGTGGTCATCTTAGAAGCCTGCCTACTACAACTGCAGTACCATTAATAACTTCTCTCCTGCAAAAGGCATTTATAAGAAGGAGGAAGGGCAAGTTACAGAATGGGGTAAATACTTTCCAATACACATAGATGATATAAGAGTTGTATCTCAAATATATTTTAAAGCTCCTACGGATTAATAAGAAAAGACAAAACAACAGAAAAACAGAGGAATAAACAAGCATTTCACAGAAAGACCGCAAAGTAACAAATGTAAAAAAACATGCGCATTATTACTTGGGGAGAAGTAAATGAAAGAAACCATTAATACACAATTTCACCCCCACCAAGTTAGCAAAACTGTAGAAAAGCTGACAGCATCGAGTGCTTGCAGTGAATTTGGAGTCATGGGAACTTGCACACACTTCCAAAGTGAGTTTCCATTGGTGCAATCTCTTGGGATAATGAATTGTAATCAGCTGTAAAATTGAAAATGCACATGATCTACAACTCAACAATTCCACCCCCTGGGTTATACATGGCAGAAATACATGCACATGGATGTCCAAAGCAGTAAAAGCCTGGAAACAATAGGAAACAATTCAAATGCCATCCACAGCAGAATGCATAAATAAATTATAATATATTCAAATGATAATATATTCACATAACGGGTGACTTCAGAGGCAGCAGTATGGTTCCATTTCTTAAAATTGGCGGGGACAGCTCAGGTGTTGGTTCCAGACTTCCTTCAAGGAGTCTTTCCAGCTCCTCCGTCCCTTCCCCTGAGCTGAAGTCAGAGGAGGGCAGGTGCTTAAAGATCCGAAGCCTAACCCACGGCGTCACAAACACGGGCACAAGGGAAGAAGACACCTGTCAGGCTTTCTAAGGGCGTCTCTTGATGCCCTCCGCCTTTCCTTCTCAGTGCCCGTCTGTAACATTCTCTTCATCTTTGAAGATTCTCCCTCTGTCTCCTTGGAGACCATCCTAGTCCATGCACCTGCTGAAAAACCTGAAGTTCAGAGAGGTCAGAGGGTGTGCTTGAGGCACACAGGCACAGAGAGGCGGCCCTGGCTCTCTGGGGTCCGTGTCCTCTTTATTGGCAGCATCCATGGCCAGTTCATATCCCCATTCATAGCGTCCTTGGAGATAGTCCCTTATAAACAGCAGGTGCTTGGCAAATGCCTCTTCCTCCCCCCAGGTCCTTGGCTAACTGTAAACGAGAGCTTTGCAAAACTATTTGATGCTGCTACATAGGAAATGACCAGCAGATGACAGCATTTACCTTTGCTGCCTCCTAACTCTTTTCAACTGGAAGCATAAAGGGAGAAAAGTTGGCTTTTCCATTCTCCAAGCACGCTGTCGGGTCATCCAGAGGGTCTATTTCTCCCATTTGAAGCACTTCTCTGCCTACTCCTTTGCTGAAGTAAACATAGTCCACATCTGCAGACGCTCCCATTTAGCCGCAGGAGGAGCGCACAGTCATATGCAACAAGAACATGAACCTTTTGAGACTTAGGAAATGCTGTGATACAGCGGGCGGGGAAGGCAGCTTACTTAAGGTTCCCATTTTCATTCGGGGAAAGTGAGGCTCAGAGAGGCAAGGCAATGTGCTCCAATTCACACAGCAAAGTAAAATTTTCCGACTCATAATCCAGCACACCGTATTAATTTTACCACGTTAGTTCTCGAAGACAAAACTTTCCCTGAAGGCAATTTTCAGCCTATGTATGCAGACAGGAGATCTGAAAGTTAAAAAAAAAAATAATCCCAAATTCTGTGTGGTGAATAAGAAAAGAACAGCACAGGAAAGGGGTGGGGGGTCAGAGGAGCAAACCGTACCATTTTCAGGGTGGGGGCTCTTACTCTTGAAAGCAGTCAAGATGTACAAAAGGAAAGGAGCAGTGGTGGAAACTGTCGACCAGGATGACAAACATGTGGCCTGGGTCTGCTAGTCTATTCCTCCACGCCCTCCAGCACCCTTGCCCATGGCAGACATTGTTAATCGATTGTGAGACTCCTTCCCCCTGAGCTCAGGGCTTCCCAGAATCCATTTTAGCACAGGGCTCCACAACCCGCAGCCGATGGAAGGCCGAGGAAGCCTCTTTGCTCCTCCCCACCCTGCCCTGTGGCCTCCTGTGTGCCCACCATCCTTTACTGTGCACTTACTGGGTGTCTGGAGCCGTGCGGAGTCCTTTACACTTGCCTTCCATTTGATCCACTTGACCACGAAGTCCCAGTTTTATAAAGAAGCAAAACGGAGACATAGAGACACTAAAGGCCTCCAGATGGCAGCACCAGAATACAAATCCAAGCCTGTGTGTCTCCAAAAGCCATGCTCTGAAACTGCTAGAGCTGTGATAAGCCAGCGTGGGAGGGGGGCTGTGATTAGGCCCTTGATGGGAAGATAGTGACGAGGCTGACTGGTCTGCAGTGGACACTGAGCCCCAGAAAACAGAGGGCATCGAAGATGCTTTGTTCAGGCATTCCTTGGACATATATTTATTAAGCACCTACTATGTGCCAGATACCTTCTAGATGCTGGGAGCATAGCAGTTAACAAAAGAGACAAGACACCTCACCATCAGTGAGAAAGTCTAACAAATCAGTGAGTCAACTCTACTATTGGTCAGGTGCTGCAGGAGGGGAAATAAAGGGTGGGGAGAGCCATAAAGAGCTATAAGGGCTTTCCAGTCTGGGAGATACGGGTTAGCCTGGGGGCCTGGGGGCCTGAGCTGTTTCGAGCAACTGAGGCAAATCAAAATAAAGCCTTAATGACACAGATCTTTTTTTTTTTAATGTTTTATTTATTTCTAGGAGAGAGAGAGAGACAGCGTGAGCAGGGGAGGGTCAGAGAGAGAGGGAGTGACAGACTCTGAAACAGGCCCCAGGCTCTGAGCTGGCAGTCAGCACAGAGCCTGACGCAGGGCTCGAACCCACGAACCGCGAGATCATGACCTAAGTGAAAGTCGGATGCTTAAATGACTAAGCCACCCAGGCGCCCCCTTAATGACACAGATCTTGACGCTCTCTAGGCAAATCAGGGTGGTGAAGAGTCAGCATGGGTAGGGGAGATGGGGGCTTGCCAGGAATACGTGGGACTCCAGAGGCCTTCTTCACTCTGCCAAAGGTGATGTGCCCGAGGGAAGGGCAGTCTTATCCAGAATACACCGGCTCCTGGACCCCCTTCTGGATTCTGGTGGATGTGGGATGGAGGCAGAGTTCCATTCATGCATCAGACATTTGAGCACCTAATGGAATCCATTTCATTCTCTGGAGGTCTCTGACCACTGCCAACATCCGGCCCTGCTGATGGGGTTGGAGCAGGCTGGGAGGTGGACTTTCAGCCTCTGGGCCCTTACTCCCAGCAGGGTCATGAGTAGGAACTTAGCATGCCACGAACAGTAGCAAGTATGGCAACTGGTGTTTGTCACTATCAACAAGTAGCTTGGTGTTTTGTTGGTGGAGGAAAATGACTGTCCGTGAGTCTGTGCAGTAACCCAGGAAGCCTGTTGTTCAGAGCACAATGCCCCTCTGTGTGCCCAAGCTGACAGACAGATTAGCTAGGCTTTGGGGGAAATGAATATGCAAACAAACAAACAAAAACGGCCTGGCCCTGCTGGAGTCTTCAGGTCTCCCTTGGGCGCGTGAGCAATACAGAAGGGAATGGAGAAGGAGGAAGAAATGTCACCCTCTGTAACTAGGGTTTTGGAAGTGTCTTGGCCGATTCTTTCATGCCACCTTGCCCCAGAGTTCACTGCTTTATGGAGGCTTTCTTGGGGCCAATGGGGAACCATGAATGGTGTTCTTCACTTGGGGCCTGTGAACGTTCTAGAAGTATCCACGCCCCCCCCAACCAAGCAGGATGGATTAGTATACATTATACATATGTGCACCTGCATGAATATACGTATCCACACATACATATTTCCAGCTTTCTTCGAATGACCCTAGTTATCATTTATTACTTTTCAGCTCCAAGTTCACCCATGAATACGCACAGCTTTCCCTTACGGAGAGCATAATGCTAAGCCTGCTCCACAGAGGGTGCTGGGAAAACTCTGCAGGAGAAGGGGATTCTGCCGCTGGCTTTGGCAAGTGTAGGACACCTTATGGTGCGTTGCCCCAGCTACGTTCCCAGGAGGCCCCCCAGAGACCTTAGAGTCCTATCCACCTGGTGATCACCTTCCCATGACCCTCCCAACACTGACACTGCATGTTCCTTGCCACCCACCTACACTGCTGCCTTACTCCTCTACGTGTCCACAGGCCCCCTTCGGGTTGTGACTCACCCGTGCTCCCGCAGATTGCTTCATCCTTGTCTAGCAGCTGAAGACCAGTGGTGGCCAAAGCACCAGCAAATTTCTCCACCATCCAAGGGGCTGCCATGAATCCTTCTCCAATAAGGTCAGATCCACAGTCTGGAGAGGTGGACCCCTTCTGAGGTTGTCCTTCGTTGGGTACTCTGCCTCAGCTGTAGGGAGAATAGCCCTGTAGGGTTCTCCTTACATCCTATAGTTAGTCTTTCATCATAGAGTAATATCCTTTATATTAAACGTCCATTGCTTAAACCCCTAGTTGGTGTCTGTCTCCTTTTTTTAAAAAAAACTTCTAATGTTTATTTATTTTTGAAAGAGAGAGAGGGAAACACAGTGTGAGCATGGCGGGGGTGGGGAGGCGGTGCAGAGAGAGAGGGAGACACAGAATCTGAAGCAGACTCCAGGCTCTAATCTGTCAGCACAGAGCCCAATGCGGGGCTCGAACTCACGAATGGTAAGGTCAGACCTGAGCCGAAGTCGGACCCCCAACCGACTGAGCCCCCCCAGGCGCCCCTGGTTTCTGTCTCCTGATTGGAACCAGAATGATCCAGTACTTGTGGCTCCCAGAAGACCCACCGTACCTAGTCCCCCATGTAAAACAAAAATATAGAACTCTCAACTCATTGTTTAGCACACAGAAAATAATAAATCTAAGTGGCCATGTTACTATGGGATGTTAGAGACGGACATCAGTTCCGCTGTTACCAAAGTGCTGGCAGCTCTAGAGATGGAAAAAAAGAACTAAGGACTCAAGAAGTTAGAAAGTTGCCCAAGGTTTCACAGCCAGCTCAGGAAGAGCTGGAATTTGAACCCCAGTATATCCTATTCCAAAGCCCAAACTCTTAACCACCATGAGGCATTTCTCCATAGCCAACATCTATTGCTGTCTCAAGTTCTGTGGCAGATGATTCCCAGTAGTTACATAATGTGTGTCCGTAACAACTGTGTTTGGTGAGCAGTGTTTTCGTTCCCGTGTTACAGATGAAGAGACTAAATTTCTTACCCAAGGCCACTCAGCTACTGAGCATGGAGGCATCATTTGAAATTGGCCCTCTGACACCAGAGCTATACTTTCAACGTCTACACTGTACTGTTCCCTGGCTCCCATAACAGAAGTGAACACTGGGGGCAGAATGTACCTAGATCTGGAGACCGTGATGGGGGAAGCATTGGAAAGCACATGGCCCTTGACTTCCCATATGGTGCCCATTTGTTTCCAACCATGCCATGTATGATAAAAGATAGAAAGCTGATGAGGGAGAAGGGTAGAGAACTATAGACCTCTCTCCCTGTGTCATTGCCCCACTATACCTGATCCTCACCCCAGCTCTACATGAGAGGGATAATATGCAGGCACTTCTGTAAGACTGGTTTGGAGAGACCTATGTTGGTCTCCAACCCTTGTCCGGGGAGGGGATTCCCTGACACTCAACATGGCAGGCCCAGCCCCTAGAGCACCTTGCCAACACCCCATGCTCTGATTCCATTTCACCAACTATGATTGATTAGTCCCCTTTGTACCGTCTCACGCTTGTTTATCATCTTAGCCCTAAGACCCAGCAGCAGATAGGGAGAGGGAGATATGACCTCTTATAAGATCCAGAATATTTGCAAGTTGCTAAAACACACACACACACACACATTCAATTATTCACAATTCCAGATGCATGAGACCAAATAGTGCATTCACTTCTACAAAGGGTCCTCATGGAGAGGTTACTGTGGGCATGACAAGCAATGTGCTCAACAACACCCCTACCACAGATAAGGGGTCAATGTTCAAAGCCATCTTTTGTACCATGTACCTCAGTGGAGGTTGAGGGCCACCAACCCAAACACAAGCCACTACAAGTCAGTCTTCAAGAAGCCATGAGAGACGGTCAAACACACACGTCTGATGCCTCTGCTGAACAGGTAATACATTTAAGAACATGTGTCTAGAGACTGAATAAAATACATATATCGCAGGCCCTCGTCCACAAACAGCATTTCTTTTAGCCAAGCTTTCTAAGAAAGTACATCGTGGCCGTGAGGTTGAGATCCTACTTGGTATGTTTGTACTTTCCATTGCCATTTAAGAAAGGGGCCACATGCCTTAATAATAAATTGTGCCAGAACTTCAATTCAAGCCTCTTAGGAAAACGCAGGCGCCAGCAAGAATGTGTTCCTGAGCAAAGGCCAACTCACATCCCCTCCAAAGGGCGTCAAGGGAGTCCGTGCTGGCAAAGCCAAGAACTGCTTTAGGAGAAACTTGGGGAGTTCCCTAACAATGCAACACGTGGGTAATCAAGGCCCCGCAGTTCCACACCATACTGTGCATTGCAATAAAAAATCAGCCCGGAGAAACAGTACAGGAGTGCATAACCATATACCTCATTTGGCCACGCATATAAAACCCTACAGCACGTTTCATTTTGAACAACAGGCCCTGCTAGTTAAACTGGTTGTGAAATGCACTCCCAAGGTAGCTAAATGAGGTGAGTTACTGTTACTAATTCTTTTTTATAGATCCCCTAAGGTTGAGGGTATCTATTAAAACGATCGTTTCAGACCCAGAATTGGTAGTCCTTGGTTTTGGAGGCAATAAGATAGAGGCATCAACTGTCTGTTGAAACCATTCTGAGTTCATGATTTCAGAAGCAGGTCATTTGCATCCCAGAGAATGCTTAGCTTTCTGTTGTCCAGTAGAGAGCAGGATGGCATGGTGCCTCCACATTTAACAACCTGTATGGCACGGACACTGACCCTTCGGAACCCACACTGGCTGGCGGGCTACACTGGGCTCAGTAGGAAAACATACCTGTAGCCCACCCAAAAGTGGTATCAAGTGGTTAACAGTAATGTTAAAAATTAAAGAAGCCATCTTTGACACAGCTTTGTTTTACCCACCTGGCAATTACAAATAGTCCATATTTCCTCCTATATGTCATGTCAAAGGCTGGAAAAAGATTAGCAAAAGTCATGACCCGTTTAATACCATTTTGGGTGGATTTTGCCACCAGACCCTACAAGTTATAGCAGATGACTGTGCTCACAGCCTGGGCAAGTGGGCCAGGCCTGCAGATTATTGCAAAAGCCAAGCATATGGATCTTGCTTATACATGTGGAGTAGGGCGACCAGTTCATCCTGGTTTACCAGACACTTTCCAGTTTTAGTAATGAATGTCCCGCCTCCTGGGGAGCCCCTTGGTCCCTGGCAAACCAGGATGGTTGGTCACCCTCTGGAGGCTTTCCTCCCAGGACGATGATCCTAGGCTGGCTATTTGCATTTAGGGATGCGGCACACAATGGTAAGTGGAATCTACATGGCTGTAGGGCTTGTTGACCAATGGCGTTCACTGCAGGGTGTTTAAGCATCAATCAGCTTTTGCACTGAGGGAACCAGTAAATATCAGTCCCTGGAGGACATTTGTCTGGGGGGCTCATTTTCTCCCCAGGGGAATCCTCCAGTTCCCTGCTTGTGGATTGCTTACTTCCTGGAGACTAGGTCCCATCATTCAATATGCACATTTTTGCTTGATCCTTTTAGCTCCGTTCTCTACCTCCTCCTCCCAAATGCATTATGTCTCACGTGTGCCATTCTGCAGTCCCCACAGTTCAATTTATATGACAAATGAGTCCCCTTTCTCCTTGGTAGAGGGAACCTTTGCTGAAGGGGGCAGGAAAAATGAGAAGGGTTTCTACCTATGTCCCTGTTCCCATATGCAGCCTCATACTCTACCTTATATCTGTAAGGCTAAGCCTGGCTGCGACTCTGGAGGTGGGTGGGGAGAATCAACTGACTTTCTCCTTGATTTCTCCCTCTGGTGCACCCAAGTTAAAACATCCTCCAATCTATCAATCGATTACCACACCTCCATATGTTTTCTGTCTTCAAAATGTGTGTTGAAAGTTTGCCTCCCACTTTCTTCTCTCTTGTTCCTTTTATTTTTGTAGGTTTCCTCTATTGCCATGGTATTGGGATTTAAGGAGGGAGAGGAAATAAACTTGTGTTGCCAATCAACCACATTTTACTGTACATCCATTGCTCTAGTCTCTTTCTGGAACACCTAATGGATGGATGATGGCCCTTCTGGAACTATCTTCCATGTCTATTATCTTTTCTTTTCTTCATTCTACTTACCAATCCCTTTCTGTTTTTAGGGAAAATCACTTGGTCCAATCTGCTAGTTCACTCATTCTTCAGCTGCATGCATTCTACTACATAGCTCATCCACTTGGTGTGGTTTTCTTTCTTTAATTATAAATATATTTTTGGGGGTGCCTGGGTGGTTCAGTTAGGTGTCCGACTTTGGTTCAGGTCATGATCTCATGGTTTGTGGATTTGAGCCCCATGTTGGGCTCTGTGCTGACAGCTCAGAGCCTGGAGCCTGCTTCAGATTCTGTGTGTCTCTCTCTCTGCCCCTCCCCCCTCCATGCTGTCTCTCACTCTCTCAAAAATAAACATTAAAAAATTAAATATATATACATATATTTCATTTACAACATTTCTAATTGGCTCTTTTTCATCTCTTCNTGCAGAGAGAAGGATCTGGAAGGGTGCACCTAAAGGTGGGCTTGGGAATGTAAGGAATTTCAGTTTCTAAAAAATGCTTTTAAATGACCATTTGTGGGGCACCTGGGTGGCTTAGTTGGTTAAGCNCCCTCCCCCCTCCATGCTGTCTCTCACTCTCTCAAAAATAAACATTAAAAAATTAAATATATATACATATATTTCATTTACAACATTTCTAATTGGCTCTTTTTCATCTCTTCTTTGAGAATATTAATTATACTTACTTCAAAGCTCAGTACCAGTTGCCCTATTTGCTTTTTTAAATCTTCGACTCTGGAGGCAGACAGCCTGGGGTAACAGAATTGTGACTTCACACACTAAGCTGTATGGCTTTGCAGGAAGTTACTTAATCTCTTACACCTAGCTTCCCGCTTTGTAAAAGATTATAAAAATAGTCCNGTTAATTTCTTTTTTTTTAAATATTTTTTATTTATTTCTAGGAGAGAGAGAGAGAGACAGCGTGAGCAAGGGAGGGTCAGAGAGAGAGGGAGACACAGACTCTGAAATAGGCTCCAGGCTCTGAGCTGGCAGTCAGCACAGAGCCCAACACGGAGCTCGAACCCACGAACCGCGAGATCATGACCTAAGCGAAAGTCAGACGCTTAACCGACTAAGCCACCCAGGCGCCCCTAAAGTTTTTAAATATATGTAATATGGGGCACCTGGGTGGCTCAATTGGTTAAGCATCCAAGTCTTGATTTCAGCTCAGATCATGATCTCACAGTTCATGAGTTCAAGCACCACATCAGGCTTTATTCTGATGGTGTAGAGCCTGCTTGAGATTCTCTCTCTCTCTCTCTCTCTGCTTCCGCCATCTCAAAATAAATAAATAAACTTAAAAAAAAATTTTAGAAATAAATATACTCAGTATGTTTAGAATAGTGCCTGGCATATAAACGCTCAGTAAACATTAGCAATGAGTATGTTTCTTCAGTGATATATCTTCCTTTCATGGTGCTGGTGCTTCTCAAATGGTATTTGATTTTTTAGTAGTGAACTCATGTTTGCCCATGAGATTTCCCACAAAAAGATCTCTTTGCATAACTCACTGTGACAAAGGGGTGAAAACCACTTTGCAAATGTGTGCTCCACACATCCAGAATGGGCAGGATGGATCCTTGGATGGATGCTCTTGTATTTGTTCTTTGGAGCTTAGCCACAACCCTTTCCTCCTTGGCTTTGCCATCCCTCTGGGCCTTGTCCTATCTTTCACTCCTTCATACCTGGAGACAGATACTTCTGTCGTGGCCATCTCGTCTCCAAGGGCGGATTTAAGGAGATGTTGAGGAATCTACTCATCTAACTGCTCCCATGGGGATGCTTGTCTCACTCACCCACCCACCAGCAGCCTGTTATCCAGGCCTCCCCCACCTCGGACATGGAGTGTCCTTGTTGCTGCCCCTGCTTCTGTAGTATATAGTATAGCATACACATTCCAGAATATAATGTATAATATATAGTACAGCGTACACATTCCAGAATATAGTGTATAATATATAGAACAGCGTACACATTCCAGAATATAGTGTATAACATATAGTACAGCACACACATTCCAGAATATAGTGTATAACATATAGTACAGCACACACATTCCAGAATATAGTGTATAACATATAGTATAGCATACACATTCCAGAACATAAGCACTGTTTGTTCACGTGCTCAGCTGAAATGTTATATCTCATCCTGTCTGCTTTCAGTTTCTCAGGAATTCCTCAGTGTTTCTGCCTCTCTGAACGCTCCTTGTCATCTTTTTTAAAAATATCAATTTTTGTCCTTTCCTGCCATTTCTGGAGTTCGGGGCTGAAGAGAGAGACGATAGCAGGTGCTCAGTCCACTAGGGTGAAAGAGGAAGTCAGAGGGATTCTAGAGAAGATGACGATTAAGCAGAATCTTGGAGGATGAGTAGGAACAACCAGGGTGAGAAGTGGAGAGCAGGGCTCTGCAGGCTGAGGGGACAGCATGAGCAAAGGTATGGGGACAGCGCACAGAAGGACGAGGAGGATGGATCACAACCAAGTTGACATTTTGAGAGAGGCACGACTGGCATGCATTGCCAAAGGAGAGGCAGGCGTGGGCTTATGGGTCAGGCTAAGAGTTTAAACTCATCCTGGAGAGCTCATGATGGGCCTAAAGGAGTGACAGGGTCAGATGTGCATCGTATACCACTCTGGGGGACAGACCTGAGGAGGGTGAGCCTGGGGCCAGTAAGAACAGTCAGGCATAGAAATCCTAAGGGCCTAGAAACTACAACAGCAATGCTTAAGGGGCGGAGAGTATGGGTCAGATGCAAAAAATGCAGAAAAATCTATAGATGGAGAAGATTTTCTAATAGTATTGGTTTTCTTCAGTAGACTAGAAAGAGATGCCCGTCTTCTGCCAGTGTGGACATATGGTTTTGTAGAATTTGCACAAGTAAGTCACTTGAGCCATAAACAATGAATATTGCTGGTAGTGTCATGTCGTAGCGGTGAGGTGCAGACTGCCCAAAATGTACCTCAATGGAGTATTGATTATTTTGAGTTGAAGCCACCTGGGAAACAGCAGGTGCAGGACACTCAGGCCCTCCTCTGTCCTCCTGAAAGCAGGAAACAAATCTCCCATTCAAAGGTACCCTCCCTGTGCGAAGAAGTAAAAAGACATCCTCATCAACAGACAGAAACTTTAAAGGCAAGAAATCTATAGAAACAAACCTTGTTACTTTTTTATTTTTTTAAGTAAGCTCCATCCCCAATGTGGGGCTTGAACCCACAACCCTGAGATCAAGAGTCGTATGATCTACTAACTGAGCCAGCCAAGTGCCCCAAACCTTGTTACTTTTTTACTGATCCACTACTTCCGCCCCAGATTCTGCTTAGGACTTCTTACTAATCAAACCTCTCAGCCATTTTCTTTATCCTGTCAAGTCCTCATAAATTTATCATCTTTGTCTAAAAAGTATAAAAACTACCTGCCTTGGTCACTTGAGGTTTCAATTTCAATATTGGGCCTCTGTGCATAAACAATAAACCCTTGGGCTTTTTTCTTTTTCCTGTTAACCTGTCTCATGTATATTTAATTCTAGTCCAACTGGAAGAACTTGAAAGGTGGAAAAGGAATTTTTCTTTTCCTACAACGTAAGTTTCCATCACTATTACCAAAGTTGTAAATACTTCTGTCAAGTTTCATGTATGGGCTGGGAGGTTTCTAGGCATTTTAAGTTTTCTTGTGCAATGTCCAATCTTAGATATCTCTTGAATCGATACAAGTATTTTCCAGCTTGTTATGGATGTTCTTACTGTAGCGGTAAATTGAGTTTGGTATCATCTTTGGTGATGTAGTTCATATAAAAGTCATCTTAGGGACACTTGGGTGGCTCAGTCTGTTGAGTGTCTGACTTTGGCTCAGGTCATGATCTCTTGGTTCCTGGATTCAAGCCCCACGTTGGGCTCTGTGCTGTCAGTACAGAGCCTGCTTTGGATCCTCTGTCTCCCTTTCTCTCTGCCCCTCCCCCACTTGCAGTCTTTCTTTCAAAAATAAATAAACATTAAGAAAAAAAAAGTCATCTGAAAATTTTGTCTTTCTTGGTGTGTGCATCTAGAATTTACAGCCTCCATCCGTATAAAATACATGGGATAAGTTGAGATGTGATACAGTGAGATGCAGAAAGCATTTAATTCACACACAGACAGCACTCCTACAGTTTGTGCCTTGTAACACAGAATTCTAGTAAAATATATTTCCTGAAACTGTTTTTTAAAAAGATGTATTTATGTGTGTTTGTATAATTTTCTATGTTGTCTTATTGAGTATATTCCCTATAAGAGAGAGCTTCCATTAAAACAATTTGTTTAATGTTTTATTTATTTTTTGAGAGAGAGAGAGAGAGAGAGAGAGAGAGAATTGGTGGGGGAGGGGCAGAAAGAGATGGGAACAAAGGATCCATAGCGGGTTCTGCACTGACAGGCTGACAGCAGTGAGCCTGATATAGGGCTCGAACTCACGAACTGTGAGATTATAAAGTTGGAGGCTCAACCGACTGAACCACCCAGGCGCCCCAGGGAGTGTTTCCATTTTAAATGGGCGTGGATGAGAATAGACTTACATGCTTAAAACTTCAAACATACAATGGTTGGACGAGTTTTCCATAGACTAGTTTCTGGTTTCAAAGATGTCAAATCTTGTTTCTCTTTCACTGCCTGCATATTTCTGAAAACAGGTGTTACAGGACATAGTCATTATTGAGCCATCTCTGGTTCTGCTGGCTAAATCACAGCCACATTCCTAGAAACCATTTCTATGTAGGAAGATTAGCAATAATGTTAAGTACACACAGAAGTGATTGCACATGGCATACACATTTCCTACTAAACCCTAAGTGTGTCTCCAGCTCACTTTTATTTTTATTTTTATTTTTTTGCTAAATCCCAAAAATGCCTATGGCCCCTCCAACATGAAAGGTTTTTGGAGAACCCAGGGTAGAGAGAGCCAGATGTCTCAACTGTTTGCACTTAAAATAGCTTACTTTTGCAAACTCTACAAAAACATTGGACCACAGAAAAGTTTGCTGAGCCTCTCCCATGCAGAGCCCATAGAAGTGAGGGGCGCTACTGTGGTACTCATCAGAGATACAGAACCCAAGAAGAAAAGCAGGTTGAAGGGAAAAGTTGGTTAGTTCTTTTTTTGACATGACAAATTTGAGTTTTTTGAGGGATACTCTGGTAAGGGTGTCTAGTAAGCACTTATTTATTCATAAGTTTTTAATTCTAGTATCACTTCCTTGTTTAAACGAAGAAAATTCAAACAATTCAAAGGGAAGTAGGAAAAGAAAAAAAAAACGGAAACAAGGAGAAAGTGTAATTCACATGATACTCAAAATACTAAGCCACCTGCACGGTCCATTTGCTGACCAATTAGAGAGCAGGGAAAGGTGCTGGAGGCCCCCTCTGATAAGCATTGCCCCTTTTGTTGTTAGATTAGGGGAATGCCAGTGATGGGGACACTGTGAGGTCTCAAGGCACAGTTATTTACCAAGGAGGATGGAAGAATTTCCATTTTTTATAATATACAGCATCTTATTAATGTCTTTTAGGTCAATATCAGCCCTGAGAGTGTGTGTGTATGTGTGTGTGTGTGTGTGTGTGCGTGTGTAACCAAAAAAGGGACAGAATTAAGTCCAAATACTTCTGTAATCATTATTACTATAAACCAAACTCATCATATAAAGCAGAAACTCAGAGGGCGCCTGGGTGGCTCAGTGGGTTAAGCATCCCACTCTTGAGTTCAGCTCAGGTCATGATCTCGCCGTTAGTGAGTTGAGCCCTGGGTTAGGCTCTGCGCTGACAGTGTAGGGCTCTGTCTCCATCTCTTTCTGCACCCTCCTCAAAAATAAATAAATAAACTTTTAAAAAAGCAGATACTCAGATGGATTTTTAAAGATTTGTATAAAAATTGTATGCCACTTCCAGGAGACAAACCTAAAGAAGAGTGAAGTCTGAAAACAAGAGGGAAAAAACATACCAGACAAATACTATCTTAGACAGCAACGCTAATATCAGGCATAATAATTTTTTTAAGGAGAAAAGTAACAAAAGAAGATAAGTCACTGAAAGATAAAACAATTACGAGCTTGCGTGAACCTAATAATTTGTTCTTAAAATTATAAGGCAAAATGAGACCAAATTATAGAGAACTTTGGCAAAGTGCAATAAAAGTGGAAAACCTTAAATCGACTCTCTTGGAAATCAACGGATTGAACAGAAAAACTCTGGGGTATAAACAATCTAATTAACTAGATTAGCAAACTGGATGGAGAAATACACAGAATCTTGTGCATTGACAAAAACTGGGACATTAAAAAAAAGTCTATCAGGTCACAAGGAAGTCTCAACAAATTCTAAAAAGAGCACATTTTCTCATCTCTAAGCATTAAAATTGGAAATCTATGACAAAATGGTTTCTTAAAAACCATGACTGTAAATCAAAAATGGAAAAACACTTCTAAATAATCCACGAATTAAGGATAAAATCCTAATGGAAAGAAAACCCCAAAATATTTATAACTGAGAGATAACAAAAGCATGGCATATTAAAAACTTGTGATATGTAGCTACAGCAGGATGTAGAGGGAGATTTATAGTCTTATTTACACTTATTACAGCAGCAGCAAAAAGATTTGGAAAATAGATGGCCCTAAAGTTCAACTCTACAAACCGGAGAAAACACCAGGGCAAATCCAAAGAAAGAAGGAACAGAACCACAAAGATAAAAGCAGAAATTAAAGCGATAGATACTTAAAAAAAAAAAAAAAGAAAAAAAAGGAATAAATGATTTAAAAATTAAAAGTCGATTGTAAAGTCTGGCCAAACCGATCAGAAAAAGCCTTTCCGGATCCCATCCTCTCCACTGGCCTCTCATTCACCCAGAACGATCCTTTTCACAAGCCTGTATTTTGTCGGGTGTTTACGATTTGTTTCCCCACGTGAGAAGAGCTGGGAGTCTAGATCAAGGGCGTTTGCTTTCCTCCCTTTCTCTGTGGCACCCAGCAGAGGGCCGATCACATTGGCCACACTCAAGCATTGTTCGTCGAATGACTCAATGTGAGAAAGATTATAATGGTCCTGTACTACTCAGGGCAGTGAGCACCTGTCTTATTTATTACAAGGCACTTACTCTCCCTTACCTCATTTGATGTTCGTATCGGCCCCTTGTAGCGGTGAAGCAGTGATTACAGATTTTCACAGATCATTTTGAAGATTTTTCTAGTTGAGAAAAGCGAGGCTCAAAGAGCATCTAACTTCCAAGTGACAGAACGCAGGTGCTTGCACACCAAACCTAGGGTCGTTTCCCCCACCCTAGTCGGAGCCCCACACACGTTTGTTGAAAATAAATGGTTGAGTCACAGTGAGGTGAGCACAGGGGTAGCTATTCACCATCCTGGCCTTGAAGAGCTCAGTTCCGATGCAGGCAAGTGTGTGCTACATGCAGAAGGAATTCCAGCCTAAGTGCTTTATTATGTTTTGGGTTTTTTGTTTTGTTTTGTTTTGGTTTTTTTTTTTTTTTTGAGGGTATTTAAAGAGACAGTTGCTCATCTATGAAAAAAGTGAGCCGTTCGAAGAAGCTTGCCTTTGAGGCCGCCGGGACGCGCGGCGCAGGGATAGGGTGTCCAGACAGAGGGCTGGGTGGGCGCCAGGTGACCTTCCCCGACAACGACCTGGCCCAGAGCGCGCCCGGCCACAGGAGCTCCCTCGGAACGCCGCGGGCTAGGTGGCAGCTTCACCCCGACGCCCGCTCCTGTGTCACCGCGGGCGCCCCCACCGCAGTAATACCCAACCTTGGCAGAGTCTAACCCTCGGCTCCTCTTCTGCTGGGGTGGGGGCGGGGCATTTCCTCTGAGTCGCACTGGAGCTTTCGGCCAGGGTTTCACGGTCACCCGCCCACTCATCTCTAAAAAATGCAGTCCGGCTCCGAAAAACGGCCGCGCCTTGCAGGGTGGGGGTGTTGTACAGGCCGCGGGAAAGGACTGGGTCCCCGGGGTTCCGAGTCGGGCGGCAGCAGGCTGCTCCAGGGCGTGGCTTCCGCATAGCACCAGCACCCCTGTCCCCCGCAGAGCCGAGGCCGGAGTCTCCTCTTTGGCCTACAGCGCCCAGTCCTTCCCCCTCCCGCGCGCTCTGAAAATGGAAACAGGATCAGCAGCGCTGTTTGCAATAGCCCCGAGCCTGCAGCAACCTCAGTGTCTTTCTCTAAGGAGCGAGGTGACACGCACGACGGCTTGCACCATGCAATCCTTAGGAAGAACCAGTAAGATCAAGGTGCGCTTGCCTGGAAAGACCCTCCAAGATGGAATGAGTAAAACACGTCGCAAAAAAAAAAAGTTACTGCAATACCGTTTTTAAACAGTACATCTAGGTGTGTGTATATACACAGTGGAGTGTTGCAGAGAGAAGGATCTGGAAGGGTGCACCTAAAGGTGGGCTTGGGAATGTAAGGAATTTCAGTTTCTAAAAAATGCTTTTAAATGACCATTTGTGGGGCACCTGGGTGGCTTAGTTGGTTAAGAGTCCGACTTTGGCTCAGGTCATGATCTCACAGTTCGTGGGTTCAAGCCCCGCGTCGGGCTCTATGCTGACAGCTAGCTCAGAGCCTGGAGCCTGTTTCAGATTCTGTTTCTCTCTCTCTCTCTCTGACCCTCCTCTGTTCATTCTGTCTCTCTCTCTCTCTCTCTCTCTCAGAAATAAATAAAAAACATTTATTTAAAATGACCATTTGTTCATTTATTACCTGTGTAACTTTTTTTTTTTTCAAAAATAAGCTTTAAAATTTTTTAAAAAGAATTTTAACTATTCTTTTTCAGAATAGTTTTATATTGGGGCATCTGGGTGGCCCAGTCAGTTAAGCGTCTGAGGTGGGCTCAGGTCTTGATCTCACAGTTGGTGAGTTTGAGTCCCCCCACCCCCAAATTGGGCTCTGTGCTCACAGTTCAGAGCCTGAAGCCTGCTTCAGATTCTGAGTCTCCTTCTTTCTCTCTGCCCGTCCCCTGCTCTTGCTCTTTCTCAAAAATAAACATTAAAAAAAAAAATAATAGTTTTATATTTACAGGGAAAAACTGAGAAGTTAACACTCGGTTTCTTCTATTATTAGCATCTTCTATTAGCATGGTGCTTTTGCAACCATAAATGAGCCAATATTGATGCCTTATTTACTGACGTCCATACTTCAGATTTCTAGTTCTTGTCTAATGTCCTTTTACCAGGATCCCATCCAGGATACCACAGTACATTATTTTCCTATCTCCGCAGGCTTTTCTTGGCTGTAACAACGTGTTGGCAGACTTTCCTTGGCTTTGATGACCTTGACAATTTTGAGGAGTATTGGCCAAATTGTTTGTAGAATATCCCTCATCCAGGGTTTGGCTGTCTTTTTCTCATAGACTGGGGGTCTGTATTCTTAGGACGAAGACCACAGTCGGCACATACTATCACTGCTGATTTCTCTCTCTCTCTCTTTTTTTAAAAATATATTTTTTAAATGTTTTTTATTTATTTCTAGGAGAGAGAGAGAGACAGCGTGAGCAGCGGAAGGTCAGAGAGAGGGAGTCACAGACTGAAACAGGCTCCAGGCTCCGAGCTGGCAGTCAGCACAGAGCCCGACGTGGGGCTCGAACCCACGAACCGCGAGATCATGACCTAAGCGAAAGTCGGACGCTTAACCGACTAAGCCACCCAGGCGCCCCTGATTTCTCTCTCCTGATGTTGACCTTGCTCACGTGGCTGAGGTAGTTTGTTGGGTTTCTCCCCTGTAAACGACTCGCCCTACCACCACCATTTCCGTACGGTTGCGTGCCCTTTTTAGTATGGAAAGTGTTCTCTATTAAAGAGAGTGGCTAACAATGGTACGAGGGGCTAGAGGGGGCTTGGGGAACGCCCTCCCCGAGATCGCCGCGCAGGGCGCGACCGTCGGACGACNGCCCTGCAGCTTCCTGGTTGCAAGGCATGGTGGTGGGGGTGGATGATGGTGTCGGGCTGTCGGTTCCGGACGGGCTGCGTCGGCCTGGCTGTCAGTAGATGGCCGCCCTCCCTGTGGGGTGGGAGGTGCAGAGGCCGGGCCCGGGTCGCCAGGACCACGTGATTGTGCTGCTCGGCGGGGGTCCGGGGCTCAGGGGGTCCTGGGTCGGCGTGGGACGACCGGGTGAACCTGCGACCAGAAGGCGACTGGCTGGTATGGGGGGAAGGCCGATGGCACGGGCCCCTCTGACCTAGCTGAGTTCTGGAGAGTGTGTGTGCCCTTCCCGGAAAGGCTTGTGCTAAGGAGAGCTAGTAGGGGAGGCTGGCTTCAGGAACTTTCCTTCTGAACCTGGGAGGACGCAGATCCTGGGAACTGCTGCTGTTGGAGAGAATGCGGAACCGTCCGGGGTGCTGCGTTCACCAGTGTGTTTACCTTCTCTGCCTTTCTCCTCGCGCACAGTTTCAGGGAGGGGTTCTTGAACTTTTCTCTCCCCCCTGGGCCCTACCCAGCCCTTTGAAGGCTTAAACAGGCAGAAACCAAGTCTCTCGAGGACGGTTGAGAAGTTCGTTCCCCTTCTGAGGAGAGGAGTTAAACTAGCCAATTCTAGCCCAAGCCGGTTACAGTTGGCCCCGGGGACATTTATGTCCCCCCTCCCTCGCTCCACATCAGTGACCTTGCTGTGGAGATTGGGTGTTTTAAGACACTCTGGGTATCCTAGGTAACCAGACACTCTGCTCTCTCTCCCGAACCCTGCGCTTTGCCCCTGGCTGTCCTGATCTGGGCATGGAGTGGTGCTGTGATGGGTGAGCCTCTTCCCTGCTGGAGCAACAAGGAACAAAAGTTTCAGGGGAGAGCAGGGCTGAGTCCAGGAGCTCGACAGGCGGGGTGTGTTCTCTTGCTCACTCCTAAATGGCTCTCATTATGTTCCTTCATTCCTTCCTTGCTCAAGTCAATTGTTGGGGATTCCAGAAGGATTAACAGTGCTCCTTCCCTCACCTCAAAGGCACTCTCTGTGCCTCTGGGTGGTCCCCGACAAGACCGGCCAGGTTAGGTGCCGGGGAAATTTGTGGCCCTGGCACTGGGTGCTCAGTCCCTCCGAGTCCTACATCCCTCCCTGAGCTTATCTCTTACTAGTGTCGGTGTGTTGATTTCCTTATCTTTTAAATGAAGGTATCTTTTTAATTGAGAACTTAACGAGTTAGTATGTTACAACTATACAACCCAGGCGTTGACCTGAACTGGGGACTGGTACACCACACCCGTGTGCTCCAGGTGGACAGCACCCGCAGTAGATAAAGCTTAGAGCAGGGCCTGGTTCGTAAGTCCTAATCCGTGAGTGTCAACAATAATAATAACGCAATACTAATAGCTGTTGTTTCTTTCATGCTGAAGGTCCAATCAAATTGAACTGCCCTTTGGCCAGTTCCTGTTTCAGTTCATGTTGTTCTGTGCTCCTGGAATGCCCTCCTTCCCCATGTCTGCCCATTATTCACCACTCTCTTGGGAGCCATCCGGGTGCCTCCTCCTAGCAGAAAAGGACAAGATATCCCGGAGCCCACAGAGCCTTCCTCTCCCACTCCTTTGGCATCATTTCTCAATACTCACCTCGCTTAGTATTTGTATGACCACGTGTCTTCTCTCTGCCCTGTTCTTCATCCATCCGTGGAGGGGAAGGGCTGTTTCTTATCCATCTCCTGGTCTCACAGTACCCGGGATGGGCCTTGCCTAATGTATATGCTTAGCAGATGTTAGTGGAGTGAAAGAGGCAGTCCAGGGAAGCAAGGTTTTCCTTGATGTTAGACCTTGAGGGCTGGGTTTGGATCCGCAAAACAA
>NW_027533256.1:2476633-2481631 GCF_008692635.1 Crocuta crocuta
AAAAAAAAAAAAAATTAAATAAAAAATTAAATAAATAAATAAATAAATAAATAAATAGAAGAAGAAGAAGAGAATGAGATGGAAATAAGTCCAGACTGAGAGGTGGGAGTAGGAGATGGCTGAAAGTCCCCTTTGATTCCCTTATGTAGCCAGGGCCAGGGTGACAGATAGGGCCCATCCTGGATTGCTGTACCTAGAAGGCCAAGATCGATTAGTGATGCCTTGGTCTTGTGATTCAGGGGAGGATGGGTAGCAGTAAGAATCCAGCCAGAATAGGTTAGTGTGGGCTCTTGGCAATTCACTGCAGAACAGAGAGGGAGAGAGAGAGAGAGAGAGCGCGTGCAAGAGAACAAGCCCGTGTAGGCAGGAGGTAAATGTAGAAACGAAATCTGTGCCGAGTGCTGTATGTTCAGAGGACCCAGAGCCTTTCTGGAACTCCCCCTCCTTCCTCTTGCATTCACCTCCTCCTCTCTCTCCTCAGTGTCTGCCTTTCCCCCTTAAGCCTGAGCAGCTCCTGGCACTTGATCCCATGGAGGTCACCCAGGGAAGAGTCTGCGTGCGGGTGCATTACTCAGTCACAGCCAAGCAAGCAGACCAGCTTCCCTGGATTTTTCTCTAGAGCACCTTCTTGATGCCTTTGTCTCCTGGAGCACTGAGAGTTTGAAAGATCCTAGATAGGAAAGTTGCTTAGGGGAAACGAAGAAACTGAAGTTTCTTTGCTGGAAATTTGCATGTTTAAAAGGAGTTGTTGCAATTCAGCGGAACTTTCTAATAACTACCGAAACCATACCACCGTAGGCCTCCTGACCCTGGCCCCTGGTCCCCATGAAATAACAGTCTGATGTCACCCCGTGGTTTGTTTTGGGGAGGATCCTAACAGTACAGCGTGAACAGTGACTCAGATAGATTGATGGGAGAAAGTAATGGGCCAAAAAGGAGTCCGTAGACAGAGTTCTGATCCATTATGGGTCCCCTGGGACAAGCCATGGACCCACACAGGGTCCCAGTGTTCTGGATGGTAAAAGTGCCTACCCCGGAGAGTTCTTTGCAGAAACTGGTGAGAAGATGTTTGTGAAGGGAGTTTAAGATGATAGGATGTGGTGATGACAATGTTGATAAGTTAGGTACTCACCGCAAGGAACCTTGGAAAGGGATGGAGTGCACAGGTGGTTGACCCCCCGTTCTGTGATCCTGTAGTGGCTGGTCTTCCGGGGACTTGTGCTCCTGAAAGTGCCACCGCCTTAGCAGTAAAGAAAGGACGACTTGCCCCTGAAATGGAGAGGGAAGTCCCGTGACCCCAGCCTTCAACACCTACAGCTTGGGGAGAGTTGGCCGGAAGGACAGTGAGAGGAGAGGAACCTGCGTGACGGTGGGGAGGAGAAGCCCGGAGGGGGTTAGCAGGGCGGAGGGAGCCTGTGGCAGAGGAAGCCTGCCAGTGGCATCTCTGGGGAGAAAGGGTGTTTTTCCGGGGCAGGGGGCAGAGGGGGGGTGCTGGTGATAGCAGATGTGAGTGTGCTGTGTCCACCTAAAAGGTCACGGCTATTTTTAGGAAGTGGGTGAAGAGCCATGTTTCTGTTGAACTCAGCATGAGTGAGTACCCACTGTTTGCCTAGCCTTGTGCTGTGTGCATAAAAGCAAAGGCCACCCCACCCACCCTGGGTTGTCCTCCTGGGTTCCCCTGAGCCGTGGAGCACTGGGTGAGAACCAGGACTGGAGCGTGGCCGTGATCATGACTTCAGTTTTGGGCAAGTGGCGTTTGAGGTGTCTCTGAGGTACCAAGTAGGCAGGTATGTGGGGGGCTTAGGAGGGGTCCGGGCTAGAAAGCCGTTTTTTTTTGTCTGGATTGTATCTGATTTAAGGTATGATGGGATTGAAGAACTCACCTTCAAAGCTGAGTAAAGGAAGATGAGCCTATAAAGGAGTGGGGGGCAGGGACAAGGGGAAGTGACAAGGAGGGTATTCGGCCCTTTAGCCGGGGCAGTTTTTTTTTTTTTAATGTTTTTTTATTTATTTCTAGGAGAGAGAGAGAGAGAGAGACAGCGTGAGCAGGGGAGGGTCAGAGAGAGAGGGAGTGACAGACTCTGAAACAGGCTCCAGGCTCTGAGCTGACAGTCAGCACAGAGCCCGACGCAGGGCTCGAACCCACGAACCTCAAGATCATGACCTAAGCGAAAGTCGGACGCTTAACTGACTAAGCCACCCAGGCGCCCCTAGCCGGGGCAGTTTTGGTAGGATGTTGGAGCAGAAGCCAGAGTGGAATGAATGGGCGGAGGAATTGCAGGAGGTGAGGATTCGGGGACACTGAGTGTAGACAGCTTTTGAAAATGTTGGCTCTGAAAGGAAGGAGAGGATTGGGTGGTGCTGCAGGAGGCCTGCACTGAGGGGGTATTTGTTTCCGTTTCTCAATTCATTCTTTTATTCCCATTCCACCCAGGAAGTTAGCCCTGTGGGTGGCCTGCAGCCCAGGGTGCCCCCGGTGTCCCCTCTGTCATACAAAGACACCTGTAAATGTTTGCTTCTTTTACAGAATGGATTCATGCTGCACACCTTACTTTGTGGTTTTGATTAGTTTATCACAGGCACTAACCCTGGGTTCACATTCCTGCTGGTCAGTAACAGCTGTGGGCTGTTCTGTAGTGCAGATAGACCATCATTTATATGACCTTTCCCTTCTTGACGGACCTGAGACTGTGAACTGTTTCTGTAGTTTGAAACAGTGTTGGAATAAACAACCTATAGGACCCTGATTGGAATGTCATTGAATGTATTTATTTATAAGGAAGAGTGGACGTTTTTATGACATTAAGTTTTCCAAATCAGGGATAGATTACAGGCCTTGTAATACATCTGTAGTAGATACTATGAATGGGGATCCAACTGGATATGCAAACTGGATAATAATTTTTGTGTGTTCTTTCCACTTTTTCTATTTGTTGGTCATTAATTTCAACCTTTATCATTATTCATTCCCTCTTTTGGTTATTTTGTTGCTCTACTTTTAATATCTAAATTGGTTCATTTATTTTTAGTCTTTTAATTCAATAATTAATTTTTTTAATTTCTTTTTTTTAATGTTTTATTACTTATCTTTGAGAGAGAGAGATAGAGCATGAGTGAGGGAGGGTCAGAGAGAGAGGGAAACACAGACTCAGAAGCAGGCTCCAGGTTCCAAGCTGTCAGCACAGAGCTCACCACGGGGGTTTGAACCCATGAACTGGGAGATCATGACCTGAGCTGAAATCTGACGCTCAACCGACTGAGTCACCCAGGTGCCCTTAAAAACCATGTAAAGCTCAACATTTTTGTTTGCATGTACAGCTCTAGCTGGTGAGCCTTTGAAATGCTCACCTTTCCATTGCTTTCTGGTTACCATGTAGATCGGGGTGTTTTTTTTAAGTTTATTTATTTATTTTTAGCAGGCTGAAGCAGGCTCCAGATTCCGCCTCCCCCTCTCTCTATCCCTCCCCGCCTAGTATGTGCACATGCACTCTCAAAAATAGGTAAACATTAAAATTTTTTTGATTATTAATTTTAGGTGTATAAAGAAGAAAGGATGAAGGGATTCTCCCAGATCGTTGGCAATCTGTTCTCCTAAAACACAGATGACATGGTATTTAAGGCCAAAGGCCAAAAGCAGTAAATGACAGAAAATACAATCCGCTTATCGCAAAGATAAGCGTGATAAACCTGTACACACCAAACAGATGCCAGATGAATCCATCTGGAACAAATATAAGTACAGCTTGACTTAAATAAAGATCATAGTAAGAAATTTCTGGAATACCTCTCAGAATTTGATAGATACTCAAGGAAATGCAGATAAGCTCAAGTAAATAGATGTATCTATAATATGTGTCCCACAGAAAATACACAGCCTTCCCCCTCCCTGAAACCTTTGGGTAGAGATCATGTAGTTGCCACCAAGAATATCTTAATAAGCCCAATAAGAAGAAATTTTGCTGATCACATTCATGAATCATAACCCAATAAAAGCCCCAGTCAACATTAAAATATGATCATACTGCCCCACCCCACAAAAATACTCAGAAATCCAGGACGCTGTCTCCTAAAATATCCTTAGATCAAAACTGATCTACAGGGTGGGGCATCTGGCTGGCTCAGCAGGAAGAGCCTATGACTCTTGATCTCAGGGTTGTGAGTTCGAACCCCACATTGGGTGCAGAGCCACCCAGGCACTCAATAAGTGCATTTTTTAAGACAGTAAGTGACAGACTCAGAAATGTAGAGGGAGGCATCAGCTAAGGGTTCACTGCGTGGCCTGTTTATTTTTAATTCAGACTTATGGGGAGTAGGTGGTGCTCAGGGCTCCCCTACCTGCTTCTTCGCTCCCTGATCATCATGAAATAATCCGGTCCCAGTGATCCCATGATAGCCAGCTTCTGAGGAGGGATGGGTAAAATAGGATTTGCCTGCAGCCCCGGGTACACCTGCCCCTTCCTTTATGTCCAAAGTCACAGACAGCTCCCACCGGCAATTACACTGTTCCTTCCTCTTTGCAACAGCACATGACCTTTCTCAATGCCACAGGGATGTGACAAAAGAGTCAGTGCACAAAAATGTCCTGGGGCCAAATGTCAGATAATAAAGACTTGGGCCCCCAAATCTTATACTCTTGTATGTTGGTGTTTGAAGTCACATCAGCGATTTCAGGGGAAATCCTAGTGAGTAGTTTTCCAAGCCCTGTGTTTGCAGGTAAAGGCAAAGGGCTGAAAAACGGGCTGGAAAAAACCCTCAGCCTGCTGAGGCAGGATTATTGAAAAAGGCCTCAATGTATTTTTAATAATAAGCATTTCCACTAATAGGTTTTCTTTGTGTTTACCTGATATGTCTTTGCCGGCCCTTAATTTTTAATCTTTTGTTTTTCATTTGAAAAAAAATATTTCCTCCATGATCAGCACATGACTGGGGGGATGGAGTGGGGGATGGCAAAAGCGCTGATAATAGTAACAAACTGAATTTGTTGGTTTAAGTCTTTGG
>NW_027533256.1:2481687-2489839 GCF_008692635.1 Crocuta crocuta
ATATATATTATAGTATATTATATATATATAATATATACAGAGTATTCATATATATGTATGTATATATGTATGGGATTGGAAGTGGCCTTCATGAAAGGCCATGAATACATATGTATTTAAATATTCAGACTGTTCATATATATATATGAATAATTATATATGTTTTAGATTTCAATTAAGCATCCGACTTCAGCTCAGATCATGATCTGACAGTTTATGAGTTTGAGCCCACACCGGGCTCACTGCTGTCAGCGTGGAGCCTGCTTGGGATCCTCTGTTCCCCTCTCTCTGCCCCTCCCCCTCCTATATATGCTCTCTCTTTCAAAAATAAACATTAAAAAAAAAAAAGATTTTATTTATTTATTTTCTTAAAGTAATTTCCACACCCAACGTGGGGCTGGAACTCACAACCCCAAGATCAAGAGTCGCCCGCTCCACCGACTGAACCAGCCAGCCCCCCCCCAGCCCCCCACATACCTGATATTCTTGATTTTATTCCTCGCATCTTGTTTTCTGTTCATTATTTATCATACTTGGATGTTACTGCTTTTCCGATTTCTGCTGACTTGCTTCGGTTTCCTGCTTCCCTGATCCACCTGCATTTAGGTTTCAGGTGTGGTCACAGATAAAGAGAGGAGCTTCTCTCTCTCTCTCCAGAAAAGGGAGGCCAGGGTCAATGTCTGCTCCATGAGATTGTGCAGGCTCCAGGCTCCTTCTGTAAAGTTGCTCCCAGCATTCTCTAGGGCTTTTGGTTTTCAAATGTGAGCGTATGTTCGAATAATCTGGAAAGTTCATTAGAACACAGGTTTCTGGGCCTCACCCTGGTTGTGACTTAGGCAGTCTGGGGTGAGGACGGGGAATTTTCGTTTGTGACAGCCACCCTGGGTGGCCCTGCTCTAGGAACTTCCCTTACAGGCATGGCCCACGACAGTGGGCTTTCACGGCCCTGCTTAGTTGCCAGGGAGGCCTGGAAATACAGTACTTGTTTGAAACCACCGTGTGCCAGGCAGCAGTTTGTGTTCTGTTACGGAAGTAAGAGGGGGCAGATGGCTGAGGGGGACAACCAGAAGTTCCTGGGACACCACGCACTGCAGTCTGTTGGTGAACCCCTGCTGTGTTTATCAGCCTTGCCTTAGGCCAAGCCGACATCGCTCAGGTTAGGAGGTGGGAATGGCATGTCCCCACGGTGGCAAGCCCACACACAGTGCTGGGCATGGCAGCCTCCAACCCTGTGGGCTGGTGAATGAACAGCCAAGCAGCTGCTGCCGCCATTTTGCTGGTGCTCTGAGAATCATTGCTCCTTCTGGGCCGCCCATCCTGTCACTTGGAGCCACCGCCTGACCTTATAGGGCCCACATGGATGTGGGTGGTCTCTAGGGTGACCTAGCTTTGGGCTAGAGAGTCTCTTGCTGTGCTTTGTCCTCCTAGCTCACCTTCCTCAACCCCAGGTATGACGCATAGGTGACAGTTTCCAGTAGAGCTTGGGGGAAGAGGCCATTTACACTCCGAACTGGGCTGGGGCTCCTGGGGCCCCAGACAGGTCAGAACGAGTGGCTGCCAAGCCCCACTAAGTGCTGTTGTTAATTCCTAAGGAGGGCAACCATGTCACAGAGGCTTCCCTGGGACGGAGGATGTTGTCTGTGCTGCACAGTTGTACGAGAATTTATTTGGGAGGCCAACAGTCACTTCCTCCTTGATAGCCTGTACGTTTCCCCAGCCCATTCTCCGGCCCGGGAAGATGGGTTGGAGCCCAGAAGTGTGCTCAGGGGAGGGGAGCCCGCATGGACCATGAATGAATCAGCCTGGAAGTCGAGAGACAAGGTTCCAGTCCGTGTCCTGCCCCTGGTCTCTGCCTGAGACGCCAGGCAGACCTCTTCTGCTCCCTGGGTCTTGTGTCCCCAGTCTAGTAAAATAGGCCGGTTGAAGCAAACGATTTCACAAAGGCCACTTCCAATCCCAGTATTCTAGAATTCCTGCGTCATCCAATGCTAGCGCGCTGGGAATGCACTTTTTATTTCTAAGAGGTGCCTTTCAGAACTGGCTTGCTCAAGTTCTGCCCCGTGGTAAGGCCACTCTCCCAGTGCCACTCTCCCGGCCTGCTTTGCCCAGAACATCTCCAGGCTGGTCAGCCACAGGGGCCAGGCCTCAGAGGACCGTCTGAGGCGCTGCCTGGATAATGATTGACGTAGGCTCCAGCGAGTCTTAATTCGTGGTCTGTGGGTGGGGAGTTGAATGTTTAACCGCACCTCGCGCAGGCTTTTTGTTGAGTGCCTGGGAAAACACGGTCGGGATCTGTGGAGTGCTGCCCTGGGGCTTTCGGGCTTGTTTCTGTGGCTTAATGGCACTGTGCCCAGGCCTGAGAGGCCAGGCAGCTTCTCCCTGAAGCCAGGGCACTGAGACTCTGCGGTCCCTGCAGAGTAACGCCGCTTACCCCCTTTCCAGCCGAGTTAGGGATGTTCAGGCACCCTCTCCAAACACTTGCGGCCCCGCCTTGGTGTGGGAGGGAGAGAAGGGCATGTCCTTGATGAGTCCCCTCTACCCCCAGAATTCCTGACGCCTGTGCACCAGAAGCTTTGACCAAAGAGGCCATCAGAACAGGTGCCACCCAGGATGTGGAAGAGATGAATCAGAGTCCACTCGTATCCTGTCACTGTGTGAGGACCTCGCTGTGCCCAGTGGCAGCAGGAGGAGAGGCCTGTCCTACAGCTGGGCACTCACTCTTCCACTAGGGAAAAGTAATTCTGCCTCTGGCACTAGTGGGGTGTGTGACCCTTGCTTGTCAGTCATGTCTAAGCCTCAGTTCCCTTCAGGTGTTTTACCGATCTTGTAGGACCCCCGCGAAGATGAATGAGGTAGCCTCTGTTGAGATCATACGCGTGCCTATCTAGGAACTGGAAAGGGGCAGCATTGTTAGAGCACTGGGCAACATAGAAAACGTTTTAGGCCAAGTGCTGGTAAGTTCCAGGAAGAGCAGTCATTCTGGGTGGAGAGATTAGGGTGGGCTTCCTGAAGGAGGTGGGGCTCTGTCTCAGCTAAAGGAAGGCCAGGACGGACATAGGCTTAAGGAAGGCATGAAGGAGACAAGGAGGACTGACCAGGTTGAAGGACCTGTCTGAGCAGAAGCCCTGAGGATGGAAAATGCCAGGATAATGCGCATTGCCTGCGATTCTTTCCGTCACAGATGCACCTCCAGGAATCTGCCATTTTCCCGCCAGGCACAGTGTAACTCTTGGCTCAGGGCCCTTTTGGCAGAGCTTAGGATGCTACCTGTGTGGGGGTCAGCCCATACTTGAGCTCTAAAAGAGACCCTTCCCAGATCTTTATAGGTCTGTGACCTATGGGCTCGGGTGGGGGTTTCTTTCCCTTCCAGCAGTACAGGGTTGGCCGGGACTTTGTCACCATTAAGCCTCTGGTAAGTGTAATTTGAAGGAGAGGTTTCCTGGGGCTTCTAGGTGAAGGGGGCGGAGGGCTACCTCAGCCATTTGGAGCTGGAATAGATACTGGGTCGTGTCTTCTAGGCTGGAAGGGGCTGAGCCTCTCCAAAGCCATTTGAACAGCCAGCCCCTGCTGCCTTGGGGCTTGTCCGCTTCCCCCACTTCGCTGTGAGAGAGAATCTGTGACAGGCCTTGAGCTTTCGTATGGCTCGTTGTATCTTAACCAGCGGGGCCCTGGGTGACATCTGTCCCTCTGACGATGTGCGCAGGTGCCTGCGGGGACAGTGCAAGTGGGAACAGTGAGCAGCTGAAGCAGGCATGCCTGACGGAAGGGGTAGCCGCCGCCTCCCTCGGTGTGCCCTCCCGCCAGGAAGTGGGGGACCCGTGTGACCAGATCTCCTGTTTTTCCATTAGAAAACCCAGGGCTGCCTGTGTGGCTCCGTCGGTTAAGCATCTGAGTCTTCGTTTTGGCTCAGATCATGATCTCATGGTTCGTGAGTTTGAGACCCTGGGCTCTGCGGTGACAGCATGGAGGCTGCTTGGGATTCTCTCTCTCCCTCTCTGCCTCTCCCCTACTTGTGCTGTCTCTGTCTCAAGATAAATAAACATTTAAAAATTTTTTTTTACGTTTTTATTTATTATTGACAGAGAGAGACAGAGCATGAGCAGGGGAGGGGCAGAGAGAGGGGGAGACAGAGACTCTGAAGCAGGGTCCAGGGTCTAAGTTGTCAGCACAGAGCCCGACGCGGGGCTCAAACCCACAGACTGTGAGATCATGACCTGAGCCGTAGTCGGACACTTAGCCAACTGAGCTACCCAGGCCCCCTGACATTGTGTCATTTCTTAAAGAGGGCCCCTCACATTGTACAAGCTCCAGGCCCCCCAAAACCAGGACTGACCCTGTTGTAGTGGCTGGCTGGCATCCTACCTTTTGGACAGTGAGGTCTTGTTTTGGGGGCAGGAGGTAGGGGTCCGGGGCCGGCCCTCTTGGGATCTTGTTATGTCACCCAGCATGCCACGTCTTCCTCTCTGGTTGTCAGTGTCCCCATTTGTGAAAAGGGCTGAGTGGGGTGGGTAGGAATGAGCTGAGTCTTCGCTAGGGGTGAGTGAGCTTGGTGCCCCAGTTGGCGTGGTCCTGGCTGGTGGGGGTGTGATTGCCTGTGCAGAGCAACCTTTTCCCTCCCTCCCCAGAGCATTTGCATTCCTGGCTGGGTGTGTCTGGCCTGGCCTCACAGAACCCACTTGGAGCCCCAGTCTCACCATGGTGATTCATGTTGACTGATACTACAAGGAAGCCAAGCTTTATTGAGCTCTTATTCCCAGACATACGGGAGAGGCGAGCACCTGTGCTCCCTTTCTCGGTTGGAGTGGTTTTTTTTGTGGTCTTGGTGGTTTATTGCTTCCCTTAAGCTACCATAGACTTGCTCACGGATCTTTTACACAAGGAGAGCAGGGACTTTTTCAGAGAGAACACCGTGGAAGGATCTGGAAAGAAGGAGATCACTGTATGCGTTAGTTTACTATTGTTGCCATAACAAATTACCACAACCTTAGTGGCTTAAAACCACGCAGCTTTTTTTGGTGGTAAAATATATAAAACATAACATTGACTGGGGTGCCTGAGTGACTCAGTCAGTTAAATGTTTGACTTCGGCTCAGGTCATGATCTCACAGTTCGTGGGTTCAAGCCCCACGTCGGGCTCTGTGCTGACAGCTTAGAGCCTGGAGTCTCTGCTTCGGATTCTGTGTCTCCCTCTCTCTGCTCCTACCCTGCTCACACTCTGTCTCTCTCAAAAATAAACATTTAAAATACATGCATATGTTTTAAAAATTTAACCATTTTCAGCATATCTAAAAGGTGTGTGGCTCCACGACATTAAATACATTCACATCGCTGTGCGATCATCACCATCACCGTCTGTAGAACCTTTCAATCTTTCCAAACTGAAACTCTGTCCGTTAAACAGACGCTCCCCAGTCCCTGCTCCTCCAGCCCCTGGCCACTCCGAGCGCCTCCTGGAAGTGGGATCACACAATATCGAGCCTTTTGTGATGGGCTTATTTCACGGAACATCGCGCCCTCCGCACTCACCCCTGTCATAGCACGCGTCTGAACCTCCGAATCCCCTTCCTTTTTATGGGCCGAATAACATCCTGCCCCGTGTCGCACCCCACGTGTTGTCCATCCATTCCTTCTCATGGATGTTTGGGCTGTTCGCACCTTTGGGCACTTGTAAAGTGCCGTGGACAGGGGTGTGCTCGCACGTGTGGGTCCCTGCTGTGACCCCGGAGAGGAACTGCCCTACCGTCCGCCCCAGTGGCTATACCACTTACTGCCCAACCTTNCGTTTGGGCTGTTCGCACCTTTGGGCACTTGTAAAGTGCCGTGGACGGGGTGTGCTAGCACGTGTGGGTCCCTGCTGTGACCCCGGAGAGGAACTGCCCTACCGTCCGCCCCAGTGGCTATACCACTTACTGCCCAACCTTTGTGTCTTACACTTTTGTCTCACAGGCCTCGTGGTGTTTATTCGGCCAGGCTGTATCTTTTCTGGAGGCCCTAGAGGAGAAGGCGCCCTTGTCTCCTGAGGCTCCAGAGGCCATCTGCGCTCCTGGCTCCTGGCCCCTTCCTCCACAGTTAGAATCCCTCTCGCGCTTCAAATCCATCCTCCTTGCTCTTCCTTTTCATCCTCAATCTCTGTGTGGGCTGGATGCCTGGTGGGGGGGGGTGCCAGACACTAAACAGGTTGGGGTGTATGTCCAGAACCCTTTTCCCCCTTTCCAAACATCAGAGCCTGTCCCCTTGGCCTCTTGGGAGAGACCAGCACTGTGTGAGTTGGTCACAGAGTTGGGAGCTGTCCCATACATTACAAAGATTTGTTTTCTTCTATTGCTTCATTTAGTACTCACGGCAACTCCAAGGTGGGTGGGCAGATCCTATCTTTGCAAACCGCATCGAAGTTCAGAGAGGTAGAGTTGCTCAGGGAAGGCCACACAGCAAGTGGTGGAGTGAGGACCCAGATCCTAGCTTCCAGGCTAATGCTTTTTTAGGGAGAAAGTTAAAAATTACCTGAGTGCCTACTATATGCTCATAAGCTACATGGTGGGTAGCTTTGCATATGGGTTATCAGTGTATCGAGTCCTCACAGCCATATAGTAAGATAGGTGCATCTTCCCCAATTTTCCAGGCAAAGAAAAAGGCTCAAAGGGATCAAGCAATATGCCCAGGGTCCCACAGTCAGCAGGTGGTAGAGCTGGACTTGGAATCATTGTCACTTGGCTTGAAACCCTGTGTCTTCCCTCTGGTTCCTCCGCAGCAGTATTAGAAGATGATATCAGAGCTGCGTGGGCTGTGGACACATACAGCTCATACAGCAGAGCCGAGCCGTCTCTTGTGACTGTCCTGTGATATTTGTGGCTCTTGATGGGGGAGCGTGGGCTGTGTGCAGATGGGGAACCGGTTTGGGGTAGGGGAGGGAGGGCATTTGGTGGTACCTGCAGAGTACCTGGGATGGACGCTGGTGCTTGGGCTACGCGACGTGGGATGAGCCACTCGGCTTCCTGTCATCCCACCCAGGGTGTGGGGGGCGGGCAGGGAAGGAACTCCCCAAGTTCCCTTCCTGCAAGCCACTGAAAGGTTGTGTTGTACAGAAAGTAACTGCCCCGGGGCATGGACATGGTGCACCCCTGGGGCCCAGGTGATCCTGGGGAAATGGCCTTGGGGTGGACCTTGCCGGGGGGGGGGGAAGGGAGGGACTTGAGAGCCAAGGGGGCAGCCAGGAGGGCCTGGGCACCCCTGCTGGCCCCTCCTACTTTGTTTCTCAGGTGCTGCCGGGAGCGGCCCCTCTTGCAGCAGCAGTATGAGTGGTGTAAGCCCTGTAGCCCCAGGCGGAAGTGGTGAAGCAGAGACGACCTGTCTCTCCTCAGCCTGAACTGCACTTGGAAACACAACCCATGGTTCCCCTTTTCGGGGTGGGTGTCCGCAGATCCTGATCCTGGCTTGTACTTGTCACTGCTACCGCGTCTGTCACAAGACCCTTGGCATCTGCAAGGACCGAGGCCTGAGCCCTCATCATGTTCTGGGCTTGGGTGTGGAGCCAGATGTTGACACCGTATCTGGGTTCACCCTCATTTTCCATTGCTCAGAAATCCCAATCAGGACTGGCATTGACTAAGTGCTGGCTCTTCCTGAAGCCTGTTGGGTGCGGTGTCAGAGGGAACTGTCCCCCGTGTTCCTGAAGCCTATCGGTGTGGTGTCAGAGGGAAGTGCCCCGCATCCTCCCGAAGCCCGATCGGTGGGGTGTCAGAGGGAACTGTCCCATGCAAAGGAGCGAGACAAGCCAGGCCGGTTGGAGAGCTGCGCTGTGGAGGGGTGGGGAGAGACCCCACACGCACCTCTTTGTGCGTACTCAGAAGTACCTTCACATGAAAGCTTCACTCCGTCCCCTTCTCATCTCCAAGGACCCAGTCTATAAGGGCAGCTGAGACGAGAGAAAATGGCTTCTGTCCATGTGGGGGGTCCAAGTGGAAGTACTGAGCCCGGTTCCTGGGTGCCGCAGGGCTGGAGCGTTGTGCAGGGGCGTGGGGGCTGCTCACCCAGCTCCCTCCTCCTGGGCAGGCTTCTTCTCCAAGAGGCCTTTTCAGAGATGCTCCTCTTCTCTCACCCCTTCCCTCCACCCCCCATCAGCTTCTTGCCTCTGCTTCCCAGTCCCCTGCCATTC
>NW_027533256.1:2490033-2492811 GCF_008692635.1 Crocuta crocuta
GGCGTGCAGAGGGGAAGGAAAGAAAACTCTGCCCGTTTTGTGTTGGTAGTTTTCCCTTGGGGAGATGAGAACATCAACACAGCCATTCCCAGGGCCTGCTGCTCCCAGGGCTGGGCTTGGTGTGGGAGAATGAGCTAGTGGACTAGACTCCATTCTTCACATCCTCTGCCCCCACCTCTAGGGTTACCCCCAACTCCACACCCTGTCCCTTCTGCCTGCACATTTCTCGTCCTGAGTATTAATCAAATGGTCCAGGATCCTCTGGGACCCTCTAATTCTGTTTGCTATTTTATACCGGGGAAACATATAATGAAAGGTAAAGTGATACAGGGTTTGATATTAAACTGTTACTATCCCCAATTTACAGATGTGGAAAACTGAGGCTCAGAAAGGTTAGGTAACCTGCCCAAAGTAACACACCTAGTAGATAGCAGGACTGGGATTTGAACCTGTGCAGCTGAGCATCAGAGTTCATTTCTTCCCACCACCCTATGCTGCCTTTGAGGAAGTACCTGGGATCGCAGTGAGGCTTGATGTCCTGATTCCTAATCCCATACTATTCCATCAACTGCTCTATTTTAGTTTTTGAGATACTAGTTTCTGTGGCTGGTGGGCTCTGTGAGGAAGTATAGTATAGCAGGGGGTGAAAGTCCTGGGCTTTGGAGCCTGACTGCCTGGGTGTGAATCTTGTCTCAGTCATTTACTAGCTGTAACGTTGGGCAAGTTTTATAATCTCTCCTTACCTCAGTTTCCTTATCTCAAATAGGGGATCATTATTTTAGTGTTTTATAGAGTTATAAAGTTGAATTCCACATAAGGCACTTAACAAAGTGCCTAGCACATAATTATCCAATAAACGGTAACTATTGTTATGATTGTCTAATAAGTTTGGGAAATTTGGGCATAAAGTTAAGCAGGCTCCTTTGTTATAGGACTTCTCAGAGCCTTTGTTATGCTATTATGAATTGGCACTTTGGGGAGAGGATGTAGTAGGCAGCATTTTCCAAAGTTTTTGGACAACTAATGTCTCTCTCTTTTTAAATTGCATTCCTCTAAATTCTCAACTTGCAAGACGTTAAGCTGCAAGCCATCCAAGAACATGGCTCTGGCAGCACTGACCTGTACATCAAGCTGCCTGTTTCTGCTTGCTAAGGCCGAGCTGGGGGTGGGGGTCCAGGTTAGTGCCGAGCCAGCTCTGATTGACTGTATGTGGCATAGCTCTGGCTGTGCCTGGCTTCCCTCCTACCCTGTAGAGAGGGAAGTGGTACGAGCCTAGGCACCTTCTGGCCATAAGGAATGGCCTTGACAAACCCCAGTTCAAAGTATATGTACTGCTGGAAGAGGGGCCTGAAAGTAGGTCTCCAGTGGCGGGGCCGCCTGGGACCACCCGGCAAGCCAGCCTGGCCTGGGATGAAGTGGCCACAGTTTTCGCAGCTTGGCTGTGTTAGGAGAGAGCAGGCAGCAGGCAGAGTTCTACCATGGACCCTCTACCTAGGGTGTTAGTGGCTTGCGGAAACAGTGTCCGCGGTGTATTTTAGCTGCAAAACCAGAGGGGTTGGAAATTAGATAATCTTCATGGCCCCTTCCAGTGTGAACATTTTGGGAGTCTGTAGACCTAGGATTGTAGTGAAAACCTCAAGACCCCCTTTAGGAGTCCTAAAGTGAAAAGGAAGGACATGCCCTTTAATGTGAATTCACCCACCCCAATCCCACTCCACACCCATGGGTTAGTGAGGTCTGGGGAGATCGGGACCTGGCTCCCGGTCACATGTGGGATCCTTTTCCATATAAGATTCTTGGGAGTGGATTACTTTAGGTCGATGTTTCTACTTGCTTTGGGCCTCATTCGCATTCGGTCCGCGTCATTGTCTCCCGTTGTCCAGCCCTGTGACCCGGGGAGGAATGGCCCGCCACTCCCAGGGCAGCATGTGGAGGCCAGGAGTTGCTCAGACTAGCTGAGGGCGGTCTAACATCTCCCCAAACAGTGCCAGGAGGAGTGCCAGGTAAGAGTGTGCACCATTAATCACACCGAGTCAGCCTAAACCTAGTCTTGTGCTGGAGCGAGGAGAGTTTGCAGAGAAGCAAATAAATCTCTTTTGCTTTAAAACAATTGTATACACATATGAACATACATAAACCACCACCACCACACACACACACACACACTCACACACACTCTCACACACACACACACACACACACTTACGTGTATGTTTTGGGGGAAGGGGATCTTGAATTATACATTAGAAACTGCTCAGTGGCAACTTTGGGTAGAGTTAGATCTTTTGTTTTCACTTTGTATCTTTCTGGTTGTCTTTGAATTTCCCTACAGTATGTTCTAATCTTTTAATTTTATTCTTTTATTTTAGTTTTATTTATTTATGCATTTATTTTTAATGTTTGTTTGTTTTTGAGAGTGAGACAGAGACAGAGGATGAGTGAGGGAGGGGCAGAGAGAGAGGGAGACACAGAATCTGAAGCAGGCTCCAGGCTCCCAGCTGTCAGCACAGAGCCTGATGCGAGGCTCAAACTCCTGAACCTTGAGATCATGACCTGAGCCAAAACCAAGAGTCAGATGCTCAACTGACAGAGCCACCCAGGCACCCCGTTCTTTTTTTTTTTTTTTTTTTTTTTTTTTTTTTTTATTCATTTTTTTTAGGAGAGAGAGAGAGAGAGACAGCGCGAGCAGGGGAGGGTCAGAGAGAGAGGGAGACACAGACTCGGAAACAGGCTCCAGGCTCTGAGCTGGCTGTCAGCACAGAGCCCGATGCGGGGCTC
>NW_027533256.1:2492912-2497642 GCF_008692635.1 Crocuta crocuta
CCCCCGTTTGTTTTTTTTTTTTTTTTGTTCTATTTTTTTTTAATGCAATTTATGTTTTAGAGCAGTTTTAGGGTCACAGCAAAATTGAATGGAAAGCACATTACTGTCAACACCCCTTATCAACACCCTCACTAGGGGTACATTTGTTACAGTTGATGAACCTATGGGGACATATCGTAATCGTCCAGAGTCCATTGCTTACCTTAGGGTTCACTTCTGGTGTTGGAAGTTCCATGAGTTTTGACTAACGTACCCACCATTTTAGTATCATACAGAATAGTTTCACCAGGCCTGTTCATCCCTCCCTACTCCCTAAATTCCTGGAAACCACTGATCTTTTTACCACCGATGAGTTTTGCCTTTTCCAGTCTGTCAAGAGTTGGAATCATACATCATGTAGCCTTTTCTCATATGCACTGAAGCTTCCTGCACATCTTTTCATGGATTGATAGCTCATTTCTCTCTAATGCTGAATAACATTCCATCATTTGTGTATTTATCCATTCACCTACTTGAGGACTTCTTGGTTGCTTTCCACTTTTGACCATTATGAATAAAGGTGCTGTAAACATCTGCGTGCAGGTTTCTCCTTGCACAGCTCCCTGGGGCTACTACCAAGGATTGCGGGATCATATATGGTAAGATATTATGCCATACTGGAAATATGCTGCCAGACTCTTCCAAGGGGTCTGTACCATGTCGCAGTGCTACCAGCAGTGAGCGAGACCTTGCATTGCTCCAGGTCCTCGCCAGCGTTTGGTGTCGTCGCTGTTTGGGACTTGGGGCTTTCTGATAAGTGCGCGATGGTATCTCGTTGTTGTTTAATTTGCAGTTCCCTAATGTGTGCCGGGGAGCATCTTTTCATATGCCTTTTGCCCAGTTTTAAAAGGTTTTTCTCACTGTTGAGTTTTTAAGAGTTCTTTTCTATATTTTGGATACAGCCCTTTATCAGATGTGTCTTGCGTAAACTTCTCCCAGTTGGTGGCTTGTCTTCTCTTCTTTTCATTTTTAAAAATATATCAGCAGAGAATCATCTGAGCTGCATGACTTAAAGTCTATATTTAAATTCTTGCATAAAACCAGATTGAGGATTTAATATTCAAAGACGAATACACAGATGAATACTCCGGCCCCTGGGCTGGGGAAGGCCAGTAGAGAGATCACCCTAACCCCCCAAAGCTTCCACTCTGGTCCAGGGCTTGCTGCAGAGCACAGGGGTGGGGTGGGGGGTCTCGGGTGATGCCTCTCCTCTGCTCCACGTTAGCCTGCTGCAAGCGCTGTCCCCCACCTGAGTCCCTTGCTGGCCTTCTGTGACCTTGTGCGGGCACAGCACTGCCACCACCCACCCCTCCCTATCCCTTCCTTGTCCCCGAAAGTCAGCCTGGACACCAGGAGGTGTGCACAGCCCAGCCTTGCTGGAGGCTTCTGTCTCCCTCTCCCCTTGTTAAAGTGGGGAAATGACGAGGCTCTCTGTTATGGGCAGGGTGGGGGGCAAGTGAGTGAGAGGAGTAAGGTGCTTGGACGAGGCTGTCCATTATGGGCAGGGACGAGTGGGTGGGAGGAATAAGGTGCTTGTTCTAGATAAGTTTGCCTCTCCTGCGAACACAGCATTTCCAGATTCCTGTGTTTGAGGACTCTGGCAACTGCCCTTGCGGAGCCCTTGAAATTTAACAGTATGTGTGCACGTGTGTACACAGCTTGAGGAAACAGCCCCTTTTGCAGTCCTTGAGACTGAAGGGTATCCAGGCTCCCTCTGCACCTGCTGTATACTTTCATCATTCGCCTTGATGAAATTATGAAGCAGTGTTCGTGAGCAAACAGCTAAGGAAGAATTCTTGAGACGTTGCTGGTGCATGAAGGTGGTTTTATTATAACACAGGGACAAGACCCCTGGGCAGGAAGAGCTGCACTGGGGTCGTGAGGAGTGATTGATGATACACTTTTAAGTTTGTGGAGGGAGGGGGATAGAGATTAAGTTTTAAAGGAATTTTGAAGCAAGGCTTTCAGGAGTTTGAGGGGTTAGCTGCTGTTGAGATAAGGTCAGTTGTGGTTTTTAATAAAAAGCCTGAAGGCACTAAGGCAGCCATGAGTCCCTTGAGCAAGGTCACACTCTGCACGTTTCAGGTGTCTGTTAGTGGGCTGCAGGCTGTACGGAGATGTAATTCAAGCTACATTTCTCTTGCTTTAGTTTCCCTCATCAGCCTGGCACTAGGAGGCTAGGTTCTGAGGGGATCCTGGGGTGCCCGGGTCTTGGGGCTTGTCCTCGGAGCCTCCTACTGGGAATAAAGGCCGGGAGTATAAACTAGAAGGTGTCCCAGTTCCTGAAAGGAAAGAGCGTCTCCTGGAGTGGGGAGCGCAGAATCCGTTACATCAGAATCACTGGGGATGGGGATGGGGTGATTGTTTAAATTGCCGATTCCTCAGTCCTTCCCAGGCTGAAGGGCCCAGAATGACTGGGGCCAAGGCACAGGCATTTTCTGAGGGCTGTGTAGACGATTCTCATGCATGGTGAGACGATTCTCGTGCATGATGAAGCAGTGCTACCCAGACTGTGGTCCACAGGCAAGTGGTATCAGCACCACCCAGAAGCTTCCGTGTGGAAAATGCAGAGTTAGAGGCCTGTCCCAGATGTACCAATGCAGAGCCTGTGGGGAAGGGACCCAGCAGTCTGGGTTTTAACAAGTCCGAATGGTTTTGCAGACTGAAGTTGGAGAAGCACGAATTTCACCAGGGACGGCGACAGCTGGGTGAAATCGAGTGTCCAGCGGCAGGTGGATGGCCCCCGTGAGAAAGCAAGGGTCCCACACGGGCCCAAAGGTGGCAGGTCTGGAGGGTGGAAGTTGGCCAGAGGCTGGTTTCTAAGAACCAGAGCAATCCTGGAAGAGGCCAGCGGCCTGCCTTGTGGCATAAGCTCTCTCCAGTGAGTCCCTGGGTCAGCATACGGTGACCTGAGCCACCGTAGAATGGTGGATCTGCCCCAGCCTGTTAGAACCGCATCAGCAATGTGAAGCATTCCTCCCCAGGCACTGTTTTCTTTGCTGAAAGACAGAAGTAGGAGAAGGGCTGGGTCAGTGCGGAAGGTGTGATACTTGCAGACGCCAAAGAGAAAGCAGATCAGCTGGGTTGTAACGCACTGTGTTCTCCTCTGCGATGGAGAGCGAGGGCTGGACAGGCACGGGGGGAGGAAGGTGAGGGGCCCTGTCAGTGCTGGGGTGCCGGGAACACCTTCACTGAGTACAGCAGGCCCTGGTGGTGGCCTTTTTTTTTTTTTTTTAATTTTTTTAAAATGCTTATTTATTTTCGAGAGAGAGAGAGTCAGAGGATCTGAAGCAAGCTCTTTACTGACAGCACAGAGCCCAATGCAGGGCTCGAACTACAAACTGTGAGATCATGACCTGAGCTGAAGCTGGCCGCTTAACCGACCGAGCCACCCAGATGCCCCCGGTGGTGGCTCAAAGTTACGCAAAGACTGGACGATGAACAGATTTCTTAGTGTTCACAAAGGGGAAAGCATGTGGACATGGTGAGTCAGAGAGCTGGATCCCAGCAGCCTCCTGGTTGAGTAGGCACTGGGGGTGGGGATGGAGCACCCCAAGGGCCCGCGAGGTCATCCAGCTGCCATTGCCCTTCTCCTGGGGATCATTAGGCAGATAAACCAGAGGACTGTAGGCATGGGCAGTGTGTTAGGCTCCTCGTTTGGCACAGTCCCCCTTTAAAGCGTTGTGAACTTGGTGGGGACTCCTGTGTGGCGTTGTGGTGGAACTAGGGGCCGGAGAGCTGGCGGAGTGGCTGCACCTGCAGCTGTGGGGCTGGAGCGTGGTGGGCGGTGACGGTTCAGGAGGGTTGTCCTCGGCGCTTTTTCTCCCAGTCACTTGGAGAAGAGCAGATGTCATGCTTACCAAATCAGTGGCTGTAAAACAAAGCTGAGCACCAAGAGGTTTGGTATCAGGAGGTCAGGACACCTCAGCAGGCTGAGCAGCAGGCAGAATGATCAGGAGTTTAACAGGACTCTGCATCAGGCCTCCTTGTCCAGAACTTTCTCTCAGTGTACCCACCCAGGGAGGTGGGGACGCGGGAGGCCGTGGTCTTGCCCTGCCCTGTACTCTTGGGGGATCACCAACTGCGGCCTTTGCTTCCGCAGAGGGCTGCAAGACAGAGAAGGGAGTGAGTTGCAGACCGGAAGTGGTGGGGACGTGAGGCTGCTTGCGGGAGAGGGCGGGGACTGGAGGGGGAGACCCGCCCCCTGGATGCTGGTTTAGACCCGGCTTACTGCCAAGGGACAGATTTTGACTCTTGCTGGGAAGTCTGTGAAGCCCTCCTGGGAATGAGCTNCCTGTGGGCCTGCCTTGGGCGGGGACACACTAGTGGACCCTCTGGGTCTGGAACCGCCCCCCCAACATTTCTGTAATAATGTTAACCTCAGGCTCTGAGCTGGGGCTGCCTGGGGCTGAATAGACCCTGTGTTAGTTATTTAAATCTTGGAAGAACAGCCCTGGCCTCAAGTGAGCTCAGAAATCCGCACCTGAATTGGGCCTTTTTTTAAAGCTGTTTTTTTAATAGGCAATACATGCATGTGGCAACAAAGTGTAAATATAAACCGTAAGGTTCAGTTCTATCCCCAGTTTTCCCTTCCAAAGGCAACCAGGATTACTAAATTTCTTGTTTATCGTTCTAGGGATGGTGTGTGTGTGTGTGTGTGTGTGTGTGTGTGTGTGTGTGTGTGTGTGTGT